>NW_022983550.1:113442-292646 GCF_010093885.1 Aplosporella prunicola CBS 121167
AAAAAAAAAAAATCCTTGTCTGCCCATTCACAACACGCGCTGTGGCGCTTTGGGAAGCTCCAATACCACTCGTGGAATCTCAAGCAAGGAGGAAGGTGTAGGCAATTGCACAGTGGGAAGAAAGCCATTCCGCAGGCATTTACTCACGAGTTTGCATAAGATCCTCCACAGCAAGTCGGTGCAGGCCCTTCTGGTTGCCTATGGTCTTGATAACATCCCAGGACAAACCATTGACGCTGATCCACCTGCAAGCGACCCAGTCTTCTTTAGGGCGTTCAAGGAAAGCCGGCAGGGTGTTATTGTCCAGCTCGTATTGCATCATGTTCTCGTCTGAGAAGTCGACGACGGTAATGCTACATGGAGCCCGCAGATGGGCGTGCTTTTCGTCGCCATCGGCGGTGGTGTCAACGCCTGGTTCTGCGCCGGGCTCTTCCTCCCACGTCTCGCGCGTGGGCGAATGGTAGTGAGTGATGGTGTTGGTGCGGGTCGGACGGCGGTGGAGGCTGTCGAGCGAGTATCGTGCGTCTTCGAGATCAATGGGGCTGGCGGCAGGCTCTGGGGCGCCAGCAAAGTCGCGTACGGTCGGGTCGGCCATGTCGAGGGAAAGGGACTACGAGTAGGGAGCGTCGGGGGACCGAGGGGACAGGCGCAAAAGACATAGCGGGCGTGCAAGAGAGGCAGTTGATCGCAGGATGGCCAGGCTGGCGCCGCTCAAGGGGCGAGCGGAGCCGAGGGCTGGGGGGGAGGAGCACCGTGCCAGGACAGAGGGCAGAAGTGGCCCGTAATGATCTTCTGTCGGCGGGCATGATGCGCAACAATAGGTCGTCGAAGGAGCCTATGTCCTGTAAGAGGGATCGCGGTTCGGGGGCCGGGTCATTAATCATCGCGAGCCAAGCCGGCCATTGCATGAACGAGGCAATCTCGAGTAGTCGGGCGCCAAGCACAAGAAGCCTCCTCACTTCCAGCACACCCAACACTGCCTCGCCCAATCCCTCCTCCTCATTTCTCACCACGACAGCCATATACCACCCGCCACTCCCGACACCCGCGCGCTGCATCACATAGCTCCCCTCCGCCCCGACTCTGCCAGCCAGCGTCGCCTGACCTTGCTTGCTCTTCGACAGCCGGCCCGCTCGAGGACAAGAGGCAGACTGACAATCGCCACGGCTCGTGCACCTTCCCGACGTGGTCCCCTCAGGAGAGCAAACACCATCACGAGCGACCACAAGCCATCAGCGCCCTGATCCTGAGCCTCTGCCTGTCCGCCTCGCAGGCCCCGCATGTCGCTTTCTGCCCGCTCCTCCTGAACCTCGCTCCGTCCTTCGGAAATCACCCCATCGCTGACTCGGCCCTTGCCAAGTCTCTCGACGCCGTAGTTTGTTGCTTGGTCGGCTATTTCATCACCTGCATTGTTGGCGTTATCGGGTGTGTCAGGTTGCTCTTCGTCTCCTCGACAAACCACTGACGCGTCGGGCCCAGCTCCTTTGCACCCTCCGGATTGCCCTTGCGTTACCCTCTGCTAGGATCCACCGCGACACCAATCCACCGGACGCCCGCAGCCCTCCATCATCATGCGCGAGGTCAACTTTAGCATCCCAAACTCCAACAAGGCCTCTGTCGGCATCACCACCGCCCTCTATGATCGTCGAGCACTGGATTGCACGTCGACCCTCCCGCTCATCAACTCTTTGAACCACCTTGCCTACCTCACTACCTCCTCGGCGCGTATCCGCGACATCCTTACCGTCGATGGTGGCGTCGAGAGGCTGGTCTGCATACTGAAAGATGGCCGGAGCAAGGACATGATGGACATCTGGAAATGGAACCTGGCCTTCCAGTGTGTCGTCAACATCGGCGTCCGCGGTTCCGAGAACGTGCGCACTCGTGTCGTGGAAGCTGACATGGTGCCCGTCATCGCTACGGTCCTCGACAACTACATCCGAGTTATTGACAAGTGCAGAGAGAGGGCCGAGGCCGAGTACAAACGGAGCAATCCCCGCTACGGACTATCCGGAAGGCATTTCTCGAGGACTGGAGATCCTTTGAACACCGGAGTGGGTAGGTCGGAACGGTCGCGGCGCCATGCGCCTCCTCCCATCGAGATTCCGCAGTCCTACAACCAGGCACAACTGGAAGCAAGGCCTGCAGATGCCGGTTCGAACTCGGCTTTCTCGATAAACTCGCCCCCTGAAAGGACGGCTTTCTCTCGACCACATCACCATCACCATTCTCGTGGCGAGAGCCGGGCGCATGCCCTTGCACCAAGGACCGGACCGAGCCGCCAGCACCTCACTCAGTCACACTCAAATGCCGTGTCTACGATGGAACCTCAGGATTTCGGTATCCGTCCGGTCAGGGACGTTGATAGACTTCCCTCGATGCTTCCAAACTTGCAACGAGATATCACTTCCCAGCCTGAGTCTCCTACCACTCCCAATGCTCTTTTGCAGGCCCAAGCAGTTAATGCTCGGTCCCAATCCACCACTGGGAGAACTCGTAGGCGGCCATCCATCCGGCACCAAATTTCAACTTCTGGCGAATCGGACGATGGTCAGGCTGAAGAAATCGTCTCCGATGATCACGCGACAGCAGGGCCCGCGGGCGAGCCAATTGTCGGCATCCAGAACGAAATCAACATGCAGGATATTGTTGATAACGAGGAGATGCTTGATGCCGGGGCGACTCCTGTTGGCTTGGCCGCCCCCGCTTCGGAGGGAACCGATGCGGAAACATTTAACATCACCCACAGATCGGCTATTGATGGTAGTATCCTCAACCCGGCAGCGACACAAGCGGCAGGTCCCTTGGGTTTCTCGCCTGCACAGCCAGCCATCAACGTCGCCAACGCTACGCCACCCACTGGTATGCAAGTTAATTTGTATCCCCGGTACCCCCAGGACCGGAACACTGCCAATGTGCTAGCTGCTATGCCTCGGGACGAGGACGTATTGATGTCTTTGCAATTGTTGGCATATGTATCCAAGTATTGCAATTTGCGGTCCTATTTCCAGAAGTCGCACCTTGTACCAAAACTCAGGATTAGCAACGCCGACCTTGCGTTGCTCGACGGCGAGCCCAGTCAAACGTCGCTGCCTGAAGAAGAGGAGTGCCAGGAGGAATATCTTCTACCGGACGACTTCAACATCTTTCCCCTTGTTGAGAAATTCACTGTCCGTCATCATTCCCAGGACATGCAATATTGGGCGGGCGTCGTTATGAGGAACCTTTGCCGCAAAGACGATTCGCGCGGTGGCATCAGACAATGCGCATACTATCAGTGCGGCCGCTGGGAGGAGTACACTCGCCAGTTTGCCAAGTGCCGCCGTTGCCGTCGGACTAAGTACTGCAGCAAGGAATGCCAGAAGAGCGCCTGGGTTTACCACCGCCACTGGTGTGTTGCTGCGACTCAGTAAAGCCGCGGCGGGCCTCAAAAACATAACCCGCCACCATCTTTTTTCCTTCAGTCACATACCCATTTATGCAAGCATATGGCAAGGCGCAGGGAACAGTCAAATTCAGTTGTGTGCATCAAAGAACTAATGACATGGGCAACGACCACCACTACTCATTTCCTTTTTTGGGAACTCAAACTTTGGCGGAACTACTATAAGTCCTTTTTAACTATTGGGAGTTTGGAAGTGCGATGGGTGGGTATTCAAGCTTTCTGCTTGCGGCATTGTGGATTTGCAGGATCAGGGTTCCAAGATTGCGTCTGTCGAGGTTGCTGTTTCATCAGTTTGGTCCTGCTTGATATTCCTTCAGTACTATTTCGCTTGGGCTAGGTCATTTTGCTGCTTCCTCAGTTGAGCGTTAGGCGTGCACGCAGTTCAATCCGCTCCCTCTACTGGAGATAATTTCCTTTTGCAGTCCAAGTCGCGCTCTTTTGTTAATTTTCTTGTGCATTGGTTTGAGCTGCGTCAATTGAAATTGCGCCGTTAACCGTCAATCGTCGGAGTTTTCTTTGTTGAATTACAGACTCTCGTTGCTCCTCAAACATTGGTAGACTCAAGCTGGCAATCTACATGAGGCTGTGGGGTACAACATATTGATTATTAGTCGTTCCGTCCAATGAAAAAAAACAGTGACAGGCATCGCGCGTTCTAGCGCCACGCAGTGGAGGAAGCGATGCGTGGCAGCGCGAAGTAACCGCGCTCCACCTGTTCCTGCAGAAGGATCAAGTAACTAGCATATTTTTCCTTTGAAGGTGTTTACCTATCGTCTGGGAGCGAGCTGCTAATTCGCTGGTGCAATATGCTGATGCTTATTTGCTGATACGAGACATGTTCTCGTGACGATCTTCATGAATAAATAGTTCATATAATATATATATAGCCCACAGCTTATAAAAAAAATTTGCCCTTCACCGCCACGGAGCGTAGAGGTGGTTCAGGTTCTAGAGGTCCCTATTGCCTGGCCGTAAATAGCCTGTGCACAGCCCTGTCTCGTCTCAGCGGGCATTGCAAGGGTGGTCGCACGGCGGTGGGGTCGTAGGGCATCAGGCATCTCCATGATACAGGCGATCAACGCTGATGAACCGTGCGAAGAAATGCTCTGGGGCCCTTTTTGAAGACGAGCGTCTTGAAACAAGCCTTGGTGAGACACAGATCGTCGAGCAGATGCTCCCTCAGGTCCAGCACGGTTGAGGTGGCATCCGAGGCAGAGGTTTTGCTGCGCTGGCGACGTCAAAGACGCCAATCCTTTTCTATTCTTAGTCTGGCGTGCACGTTGAGTTCCCTCCGCTCGGCTGTGCTGGCTCGAGAATGCGCGCGGGTTGACGAGGTTTCTTGGCACAGCTTGCCATCCATCACGCCTCGCTGCGCCTCAGAGCTGCATTGTAAGCTGAGTCCTGTCACCCAAGTCCAGAGGGGCCGCGCGCACTCGTTGCAAACCTCGACCGACCATCTCTCTCGCTTCACTTCGACTCTACATACCCGTCCGTGCTTTCCTGGTTATGATTGGCCTGGCTACTCTTCACGACTCTACACGAGAATGAGCGGCGGTGACTACGACCAAGGACCTGACCGGCCCGGGGTGAGGAGGAGACATTCATCCCACCATGATGACGATGACTTGGAACCTGCCGCGTCTGCCCATAGCACGTATGCTGTCGACCGCGCGGGTCGTAGGGTCTTCTCCGAACCGGGCCTCCAGCCCGCCTCTACCTCTTCCGGAGTGGACAGTGCCGACTTCGCAGCAATTCCCACCCGCTCTGCAAGCAATGCCGCGCCGAGAGTCAGGTTCTCCGCCGACGTCGATAGGAGCACTATACCGAGAAGTGGTGCGTATGGGTCAGGTCCGACAGCACCGTTGCGGACCGGAGGAGCATCTGGTCCACTTGCGCGATCAGGAACGCCCAATCTTTCGCTGGATACACAGTCTGCAAAGGAGGACTCCCGGCCTTCTGTCCTAGGGCAGGATATTGTTCGATCGCCCGCGGAGAGCCCCCCATCAGCGTCCCCACGCCTTGCCAACAAATTATCACCATTGTCCCCGAACACCCGCGCCAGAGGATATTCGCTCCGAAGTTCCCTCTTCCGGAAGAACATTCAACACCCTGGAACCGAAACAGATGGTGGCATTATCGAGTTGCAAGACGCTGGGTCTTCAAGCCAGCCTAACTTAGTAGAACCATCTGAACCCAGTCCGGCGAAAAAATCAACAGATGGAATGAGCGTCACAGTGCGCCCATCTGTAGAACTTCCCCCACGGAACTATCCCGACCCTGAAGGCACGCCTTCCAGAACGGAAAAGAAGAGTAATCTGCCTGGTATTGCCGCGCTTCCGCATTACGAATCTTGGATCGCTGCAAAGTCTAAGCACAATGGTCTCGTTAAACAGGTTAAGGAGCGAATCGAGAAAGCTAGGAAATTCGTATTGCGGATCAATGAGATTCCACCAAGCAAGGACGGCCGGCACATTGACCTTGACGCCTCTCGCAAGATGGCATTGACCGATGACCGCACTGGGAAACTCTACGTTCCAAACACCATTCGCTCTAGCCGCTACAACGCCTGGAATTTCGTTCCTAGGCAGCTGCTTGCGCAATTCTCTAAACTCGCAAACTTCTACTTCTTATGCGTCTCCATTCTCCAGATGATACCCGGTCTTAGTACCACTGGCACATATACAACTATTGTTCCGTTAGCATTTTTCATAAGTCTTTCGATGTTTAAGGAGGGTTACGACGATTTCTGCAGATACAAACTTGACAAAGCGGAAAACAACAGTGAGGCCACTGTTCTCCGCGCGTATCAACCTATTGCCAATAAGGAGGCAGCAGACGAGGAACAGTCGACTTCACAACCAGGCGGTCCGATTCACTGGGCACCGATCAAGTGGAAGAACATTCGGGTCGGAGACGTGGTCAAGCTTAAGCGTGACGAAGCAGCTCCCGCTGACCTGGTACTCTTACATTCCACCGGTGCTAACGGGGCTGCTCATATCGAGACCATGGCCTTGGACGGTGAGACAAATCTCAAGAGCAAGCAAGCAAGTGCGGTATTGGCAAAAGCTTGCCAAAGCGACGAAGATCTCTCTGTTTGCAAGGCACACTTCGTAGTTGAGGATCCTAACCTGGATCTATATAACTTCGAGGGTCGTGTTACCTATGACGGGGAAACTGCGCCGCTGACGAATGCGGAGATCGTATACCGTGGCAGTATTTTGCGGAACACTCCAGAAGCCGTCGGCATGGTCATTTATACCGGTGAAGAATGTAAGATCCGGATGAATGCGAACAAAAACCCGAGAATCAAGGCTCCGGCCCTGCAAAGTCTTGTCAACAAGATTGTTCTTATCATCGTCGTCTTCGTCATCGTGTTGGCCATATTCAATACCGTTGCTTACCAGATCTGGTCCTCGAGAAACGAGGGCGACGCCTGGTACTTAACGAATGCTGGAGTGGCCTTCTTCCCTATCCTCACATCATTCATCATCATGTTCAACACCATGATTCCTCTATCACTTTACGTGAGCTTGGAGATTGTCAAGGTGTGGCAGATGTGGCTGCTCAACGACATTGACATGTATCACGCCGAATCGAACACACCTTTTGAAGCTCATACATCCACTATCAACGAGGAATTGGGCCAGATCAGCTACATTTTCTCAGACAAAACCGGTACTCTTACGGACAATACGATGAAGTTTCGTAAGATGAGCGTAGCTGGTACTTCATGGCTTCATAATCATGACCTCGGACCAGGGGATATTTACCCTCGACCTACTAGACCCAAGAAGAAGAACAACAAGGGAAAGAAACCATTGCGCAAGAGCTTGGCATCAGTCAAACAAGCTATGAAAAACGGATCCGAGACTGTCGAAAACATAAATGAAGAAGGTTCATCCGATGCCTTGGTGCCTCACCGAGAGAGTAGTCAATGGACCTCATCAGCTCGTCCTGGCAGGGTTCAGCCAGAACTTCTGACAACCGGTGATTTGATTCGTTATATACAACGGAAACCTTACACTGTCTTTGCCCGGAAGACTCGTTTGTTCCTACTTTCGATTTCTCTATGCCATACCTGTTTGCCGGAGGAACAAAAGGACGGCACCATTGACTTTCAAGCTTCCTCACCTGATGAGCTGGCGCTTGTCAGAGCTGCCCAAGAACTCGGGTACATGGTTGTTAACCGCGATATCAACACCATCACCCTCAAGAGCCGTACTGCTGCCAATGGCGAGCCAATCATCGAAACATACGAGGTGCTTGATGTCATTGAGTTTTCCAGCAAGCGGAAGAGGATGTCAGCTATCGTCCGATTTCCCGACAACCGCATCTGCATTCTTTGCAAGGGAGCCGACTCTATCATCATGCAGCGCCTCAAGCATGCTCAGATAGCCAATCAGAAGGTTGTGGAGATTGAGCGTCGGGCAAGTAAACGCAAAAGCATGGAAGCTCAAGTTGCTATAGCCCGGAAAAGCGAACAGGTTGAGCGGACCAGGAACAGCATGAGCCGCCCCAGCTTTTCAATGGGCCGTGCCAGCGCTGGTGGTCTTGGCCGTACCAGCATTGGTGGAACCGGTCGTGCCAGCATGGGTGGACTCAGTCGCGCCAGCGCTGGTGGGTTGGGGCGTACGAGTATGTCTGGCAACAAGTTGCAGCCTGTCAGAGATGAGCTTAATAACTGGCTCACTGAACGCGAAAGAGATGTTGATGTCTCTTCCATGGAGGAAAATAGTATTTACTATTCGCCACGCCCATCCGCTCAAATCGGCCGGGCTTCGATGGCTGTCTCTGAGGCTCGCAGCTCAATGCAGCTTGATGACGATGAAGAAGATCTGGTTGAAGAGTCACTTGTGGTCGATGAACCTACTGTCATTGAACGGTGTTTCCAACACATTAATGACTTTGCCACCGAGGGTCTGCGTACATTGCTTTACGGATATCGTTTTATCGATGAACAAGAGTACCGAGGATGGAAGAAGATCTACCTCGACGCGACCACCAGCCTAGTGGATCGTCAAGTCATGATTGAGCAAGCTGGTGAGCTGATAGAGCAGAATCTTGATCTGGCTGGTGCTACGGCTATCGAAGATAAGCTACAGAACGGTGTACCACAAGCAATTGACAAGTTGCGCAGAGCCAACATCAAGATGTGGATGTTAACTGGCGACAAGCGCGAAACCGCTATCAACATTGGCCAGTCCTGCCGTTTGATCAAGGACTACTCATCCGTCACAATCCTAGATCATGAGTCTGGAGATGTTGAGCAGCACATTGCCTCTGCCATTGTCAGCACTACTTCCGGCAATGTTGCACACTCTGTCATGGTTGTTGACGGTCAGACGCTATCAATGATTTCAGAGGACCACTCGCTACACTCCCTATTCTTCGATCTTGCCGTTCTGGTCGACTCTGTCATTTGCTGCCGCGCCAGCCCCAGCCAAAAGGCCAGCTTGGTTAGTATGGTACGCAAGAAGGTCAAGAAGAGCATCACTCTTGCCATTGGTGATGGTGCGAACGACATCGCAATGATTCAAGAAGCTCACGTTGGTATTGGAATCACGGGTAAGGAGGGTCTCCAGGCAGCCAGGGCTTCGGACTATTCCATTGCACAGTTCAGGTTCCTCACCAAGCTTTTGTTGGTGCACGGGCGATGGAACTATATCAGGACATGCAAGTACACCGTTGCAACATTCTGGAAAGAATTCGTCTTCTATCTTACTCAGGCATTGTTCCAGAGATGGACTGGATACACAGGCACTAGTCTCTACGAGTCCTGGAGTTTGAGTATGTTCAACACGGTATGTTAATCATTTCTAACCCTCAACTAAAACGGTTTAACCAACGAAATTAGCTCTTCACCTCCTTACCGGTTATCATCCTGGGTATCTTCGAGCAAGACCTCGCCCCGTCGACATTGCTCGCCGTTCCAGAACTGTATACCAAGGGCCAACTCAGCGGTGGTTTCAACTTCAAGGTCTACCTAGGCTGGATATTCATGGCGTCATCAGAGGCCATAGTCGTATTCTTCTGCATGCTGGGCTTGTACGGGCAAGCCCTCTTCACTGAAGATCAGGGCCTCTTCGCCATGGGAGACCTCACATTCACGGCGATCGTTGTCCTGATCAGTGTCAAACTGCAGCTTCTGGAAATGCACACGAAGACATACACGGCTCTGTTCAGCCTCGTGCTGTCTGTCGGCGGCTGGTTCCTGTGGAACATCATCCTGGCGGCCATGTACAGCAACAACGAAATCTACAATGTCAAGGATGGCTTCTTCGATCGCTTCGGACGCAACGCATCGTGGTGGCTGACGCTGATCATGATCCTAGCATCAGTCATCGTCTTTGAATTGGGCATCTCATCACTCCGTGCGACATTCTTCACAACCGACGTTGACGCCTTCCAGGAGCTAGAGAAAGACCCACAGATCCGACGGCGCTTCGAGGACGCTAGTGTCGACGAGTTGCAACAGGGCTGGCTACTACGTGGTGACAAGGACGCCAAGGACAAGCGTGCCAGCGTTGGCGACGTGCCGGCCCTGACGGCACGAGAGCAGGAGGAGCGCGAGGGCGAGGTCCGCGATTTGCTACGGAATAGGCCGGCGAGCCTAGAGGAAGGTCGTGCAAACGAGGGCGCAGACGCTGCGCGTGCGAAGCCCCGCAGCAGCCTCGAGATCCAGGAGATGTTGTCCAGAGGCTTCGGCAGTGTGAGGAGATAGGGAAACGGCTGTCATGAAGGAAACGCCTGCACCAATGTCGAAATGAGGCCTTTATTGAATATTCTGCATAGTAGTTAGTAATGGGGGAGGTAGGGGTTTTTGTGGCGTGTACGATTGGACGTTGCCGTTTGGAGCTGGGTTGATGCAGTATGATGACGATCAGGAAGAGATGGAATTTTAGACACGCGATATGATGTTGGCCTCTCTGGCTTGTTTTACTGCTATTCGCCTTCATATTTACATTTACGTTTCGAAGTTCCATTGCACTTGTTCAGCTGTACAAAAGTCCTTCCAATATTTCTTGTTATTTCACTTCAGCTTATTGAATGACTAGTTTGGGCTTCACGTTCACACCATGAAACATAAAGCTAGTAACTGTTGTGTCACCCACAACGGTTTCGGATCAGCTAAGCTTGGGGCGCGTCCGGAGTACATAAAAAGTCAAGGTCACAGCTGGCTGAAGATAGCCAAACCAATATGAGATTTCACCACAGTTCGGATCCGGGAGTAAATCAGCTCCAGGAATATCACCAATATGGCGAGTCTAGAGGAAGATGTGCTTCTGATTGGGAACGAGGAATATGATGCGAAAAAGACGTGGATGTATGCAGATGAATGAAGCTCAGTGCCCTCGTTTTTCCCGTTCATGAATCAAAATGACAGTCATGCGCCATCTTATGTTGTGCCACGGTGGGAGGACAGCCAGAGCACTGTACAGACACGACAAGAAGGTATTAATGGTGATCACAACTACTTCAGAGACACATCGTTAAATCCCTCGGCATCCATCATCCACTCTCTAGTTACTGCCCAGTGCAACCCACACCCAAGCACGCTTACTGATCCAATAAGCCACCTACCCGCTCTCACGCCGCGCCAACGATCAGCAGTCCCGGTCAAGACGCAGCTGGGAGGGGGAGGGGGGGGGGGGGGACGAAGGCGAAGGGCGCTGCCGCGGACATTGCTGACCGGCAGCTCGCTTAGCAAGGGCGCAGCAGGGGGTGCAATGTAGGTTTCGGGAGAGAGGGGCAAGGGGTCCTCAAGCCCACAAAGCAGCAGCGGCAACAGATGCGCACTTTGTCGCAGCTCGACGTGTGCGGCGACCATTTGCTGCGCGGCACGGAACACAGACGCACGCGACCAACGCACGCATCAGCGCGTCTCGTCGCCGGCGTCCACGCACTCGAGAGTATGACTGCTTATACATGTACTCTACAGTCGGGCCGCGGCCTATTCTGCAAGCCAGAGGGGAGCGTGATTCGTCAGGTTGCTAACGTGCGGCACGCGGGTGCCCGCGGGGAATTAATTACTATGCTGGGAAACAAAAAGGCGTTAAATACATGAGAATTCGTCAAGGCGGAAGCGGACGCTGCCACATCATTAAAAGGCCTAGGCCGCTGCCGCTCCTGTCATTGCGCCGCAGCAGCCAGAGGAGCATATAGAAAGGATA
This sequence comes from Aplosporella prunicola CBS 121167, assembly GCF_010093885.1. Classification (NCBI taxonomy): domain Eukaryota; kingdom Fungi; phylum Ascomycota; class Dothideomycetes; order Botryosphaeriales; family Aplosporellaceae; genus Aplosporella; species Aplosporella prunicola. The sequence goes on from NW_022983550.1 coordinate 125,059, forward strand.
TTGGCGCAATGCAACGACAGCCAACGCCAGTCAATGCAAAAGAGTTTGAGCAATTCTTACTGACAGGGAAAGCCGAGCCGGTTGGCTTAGTAGCCATCTCGGTAATTCGAATAGCGGTTGTTGGGTGAAAAGGCACTGGCGTAGTCCGAGTCGGGGTAGGCCGTAGTGCGGTCAGCCTCAGGTAGAAGTTCCTTGACTTCCCAGTTATGAGTCCTGATGCCGACGCTAAATTCAAGGTCTTCCTTTGTAATGGAGTCCCAATACTATGAAGTGTATTTATGTTAACCAACGATAATCTCGAGCATGCTAAAGGAAAGGCGCAGACAAAAGTGTAAAACGTACCTTGTAGATCATCATCACAGCGAGCAGGTTGCAGATTGTGACGAAGAATAGCCCGTCAACGTAATGCGAGGCGCGCTCACAGATGATGTCGCTGACGGCATACAACAAGACCTGTCCGACGACGAAGAAGAAGACGCCGAAGAATATGTGCACCAACGGCCAGCGGTCTTGCAAGGTGTTCAGGACCAAGAACAACTGCATCACGACGTAGACGAATAGGAAGATGGCGTTGAACAAGTACACGACGACAAACAAGCCGACCGTATTCTCAGGCCCCAAACCAGCCCAGCCCTTAAATGTGAGCAGAGATACGGCGAAAGAGATGATGAACATGACCAGAGAGCTGATGCGCAGCAACCATACTGAGACTGTGGTCCCATCTTCGTAAAGTTGAAAGCCGACGAAGCCGTTAATCAGGAGACAGGTGCAGAGCGCGGAAGAAAGACCGTTTTGCACGGCGGCGAAATAGGCAAAGGCGCCATTGCCCGGAGGTATGACGCCGGAGTCGAGAAGTAGAGAGAATATGGTGAGAAGACCATAGATGCAGAAAAAGGTCGTAATCTCCTTGCGGCCTGTTGCGGAAGCGACGCGTCAGTTGTGTTCTACGCTGGGGCAAAGCCTGTGAATTGGCAGGTGTAGTATTTGGCAAGCATACCGACAGCGGTGAACTTGGACCTCACATGGACGATCATGATAGTGGTCATTATGAGCGCAGCAATGTGTATAAAGTCGTTCGCGGTTTCGAAAATCATGGTGTTTGCTAGTTCAACGGCGCGCGCAAAGCAGACTGTTTGTATGCCGTGGCCGGACGAGGATATGGACGAGGGCGGACCGACCATGGCGCATAGCGGTATAGGCGCCTTGCTGCATACCGAGTCGAAATCACCGAAGCCCATGGCGCCGGTGTTCTAAGGCGAGTGGATATCGAGGAATCGTACGGAAGCGAAGGCGACGGACGGCTCGAGGCTGAGGTTTGCGGCTCGTGGATGCGGCGGCGACAGGTCGTGAGTGGTGTGAAGAAACGAACGTGCAGCGCACCAAGGTTCGAGCGAGCGGAGGGATTTGTGTCAGGTACGGACGTGCGCCGTGTAGTGAGGGTGGACGAGCGGGCGGCTGGGTGGGTGGGGACTCAAAGGCTGGGGTCAGGCATTCCACGCGGCAGGGGGCGGTCAACACGGGCCCCGCTTATGCCGAGATCCCGTCAGATCTCTCATGTTCATGTTGCAGAGGAAATACGATGGTTCACATGTCACAATGCGCGTCGTTGGAGCGAGCTATAGTTTTACCGCTGTACTGATAGTCATACATGAAGGAAGGTCCGACAAACATGTCCTAGCCGCCACCCCCTGCGTGCCCTCCGCCCCCAGTTCTCATGGATGGCGTCCCGGGCCGCTGCGAAGGGGCGACCAAGATAACTGCAAATCGTGTAACGCATCAAAAAGAGCAAAACGCAAACTCAGAACTGGCATCGAACATGGTATATGGTACTAAAGAATGACACCAAGAGGAAACAAACAGGCGGGATGAGCATATTAAGGATCAGGTGCCGTGAAATATGCCGGAAAAGGAGACGGAAAAGAGAGAGGAAAAAAAGACAAAAAGAAAACAATACCCTAACAGACTGCAAACAAACCGGGGGAGAAGGAGCACAACACATGCGTGGGGCCAGCCAAGCAGAAAAATGTGCGCTTGCCAAGCGAAAAGTCGTGACAAGTGGTATCGAGGGGGATTAGAGAAATTTCCGGGGCCCGTGACAAAGAGAGACCCAGAAAAAAGGATGAGCACCGAGCTCGAGACGATGGTGTATAGAGCAAGCCCACAACCTAAGCCAGCCAAACCTAACCACCCGTGTTCGCCGAGTCCCCCAGTTTCGGAAAAAATTACCGCAGAAAAGACACGAAAATGACAAACACGCTCCAGGAATGCAAAAAACCAAACAATGCAAAAGCCAGACCGCACCAAATTCGTGAAAGTGAGAAACGAAAAGAATCGGTGTCTCAGCAGTGCACTTTAGCGCAAAGGCCAGAGAGACGACCAGACTGGAGAGCCAATCTAGAGAAAGAAGAAAGCAACGAACCCAAAGCAACAAATCATGAAAATCATTAAGGATTACAGCAGCATACTAGTATGCCGCCTGCATCTCCAGGGAGTGCACAGGTTGGGTCGGAATCGAAGGAGTGGGCGATCCGGAACGGGACGACATGGCATCTTCGTAGCCTACGAGAGCCTGCGAGTGGAGCTTGAAAGCTTCACCCATGAGTTTGGTGATACTACCAACATGTTAGCTTGGGCTGTTCTCTTGAATTTGAAAGAACCGACAACTTACCCCCAAACGACGACTTCATCAATCATACTACCCCAGAGACGCGCCACAGTCGAGCTCAACTTGGCACCGTAAACATCCACGGAATCGTCGTCAAAGAGGTTCCGAAGCTTGTTGTACATGGCGAGTTCCTCCTCGGTCGCGGGCTCTTCGTCATGTTCCAGGCGATAGAGCCACAGCGTAAGGATGACCATCAGATCCATGCCGCAAAGCGGATGCTCAATGCTCCAGTTAGTAGCTGACGTACGAGCCACCCAGCGAATACCCTGCAACGCAGCAACCTCGATGCATTCGAAACATTCTTCAATGACCTTGATCATCTCCTGAGAACGCTTGACCTTGTCTCGTGCGTTGGTCATGGAAGCTGCAACCTCATATGAATCATGATAACGAAGGGCTTCCTGCACAGACTTGAGATCGACGAGAAGGCGAGCGCGAGCGTTGCGGTGCACGGCCATGGCATTGAAGATGAGCGGGTGGCCCTTGTGCGGCGCACTGAGCTTGACAACAACAGTCTCCGGTTCGCAAATCTCAAGCGACTTCTCCCAGGTCTCAAGAGCAAGTCGCAACTTGTACTCAGTCACGACATCCTGGAGAGCCTCCGGGCTGCGCTTGTGGTACCAAACCTCGAGGAAAAGCGCGTTGATCATGACACGAGTCGCGAAGGCACTGTAGCGGGCGGTCTCTCCTTGGAAAAGGTTGTCGTGTGCCTCGCGGAAGGTGATATCGTTTGAAGCTGCGAGATTGTCGCGCCAAGAGTCGTCATCGGAAGGATCCACGTTCCACAGCGTTTCGGAAGAGGGTAGCTCCAGGTTGTCGAACTCGTTGAAGCTGATTGCAGGCGTGTGGTTGTAGGTCATGGTCAGAAGCCCAAAGAAAATGTACACCGCATAATAGGTACGGCGGCATTGCTCGTCTTCAATCCACTCCTTGTGCGTGGGATGCGCACCATCGCGGGCCTCGGAACGAAGCTTGAGCTCATAGCGATTGCCGGCAACCATGTTGGCGAGCAGACTCTTGATGGAACAGGCCCATTCCAATCCCTTGGGATCGCCGCTCCAGCTTGCGAATATCATGTTAAGGAGCGTGCTCTGCATCGTCCAGAGAGGGCATTTACGCGAACTGAAGTTTTCCTTGTTCTGCAGGAACTGGTTGACGAGGACTTTGGCGCCAATGTGCAGCATGTAAGCCTGGTCTTGGTCAAAGGTGTATAGGGCGCCGATTGAGAGCACGGCCAGCAGTAAAGGAGCAGAGATCTCGGTGGGATTGTAAGACGCAGGATGAAGGAAGGGCAGGTGGTGGTGGAACAGGTTGAAGTAGGTCGAGAGGTATCTGTTCAGCAAGGTCACACTAGGCAGTTGGAAGGTATCCAGAAGGATTCCTTCGCTGTCGCAACGCTTGATGTTCTCGAGTATCTTGACACAAGCCTCGTCCCCTTCAATTTGCGGTGCCTTCGCCATGGTCAATGCTTGACTGGGGCCAGGAGACCTGCGGTAATCGACGGGGGAGACGGGTCCCATCAGGGGATACGGCGACAGAGCGCCCGGGGTACCGAGGCCAGAGCCCTGGAGTGAGCTCTGCAGGGACGGGAAGGAGGGAGCGAGGCCGTCAGTTCCCGAGCCTTGTCGCTCCATGATGGGCGCCAGCTGGTTTGGATGTCCTTGGACGGTGCCGGCGGTGTTGAAGGTCATATGCGACTCTTGCGATCCAGACATGCTCGACGAGATGGAGTGCGATTTGCCTTCCGAGACAGGGTGAGGCAGCATGGAATCCCACATGGGCATCTGCGGGAGGGAGACGGGCCCAGATGGGTAGCCGACAGAGGGCTCGAGGAGCGCGGGGCCATGAGGCGACATGACCGTTTCTGGTTCATGGATCATAGGCTCTGGTTCCTGGCTAGCCATGGCTTTGTGGTGGAAGTCTGTGACCAGCATGGCAGCAGTCTCAATGTCAACCATGCCATCACTGCTCGCTTCGATCTGTTCGAGGGTCGCGGTGTCTAGACCGATCGACGGCTTGGAGGGACCGGCTTGCGACATCTCGGCGGGCTTCGGCGCGGCACGGCGCTTGACCTCGCTGTGGAGCGGCACGCCGCCATCCTTGGCGTGAACGGTACGGTCGTGTCGCAGCAAGAGGTCACGACGGACAAAGGTGCTTCGGCACTTGAGGCATTTGAAGGGGCGTTCCTTGGTATCTGTGAGATGGGGCGGCGTCAGCAGGCGCGGCGCACGGGCGGAGGCCCTCGGCTGTTCGCCTCTGGGGGCGAGGGCGGGCTCAAAGAGAGAGGGAGACTTACGCGATCGCTCGTGTCTGCTGCGGTGCTCGCTGCGGCTGAAGGCGCGATTGCAGAACTGGCACTTGTATTTCTTCTCGGGTTGGGCGGCAGGTTTGCGGCCGCCTGTTGAAGGCGAGCCGGATGCGAGCATGGTCATGGCAGCGGCTGGCATCGAGGTAAATCTCGGCGCACTCTTAGGCGGGGTTGCTCGAGGGTCGACTCGGCGACGGGCGCGAAGAGTTTAAAGCGTGAAAGGATTGCGGATATTGAGCATTCCGTATGTGTAGGATCATGGAACGGATGGATTTGGGGCGACAGAGACGACGGGGCTCGTCTCTAGTCGGGCAGGACGGAGACGCCGGACGGTGGTATCGCCGGCGATATGGATGGGGATAGAGAGCGGGAGGGGGGGAGGAGGGGCCGCTCGAGCGCGCGCGAGACGAAAAGGTGGGAGAAGAAATGAGGGGCTGAGAGAGGGTGGGAAAGGGAGAGAGGCGGCAGGTTTTGGACGCGGGGGCAAGAGGCCTTGGCAAGCGTTTTCTCACGCATCGGCTCGCTCGCCCCTAGCTCTTGCATGCATTACCAGCCATTACTCACCACAAGGATATCAGCCTCACTTTCCCACGCCCCACCTGCATTCTCGTCGCCCATGGGCAGGCAATGAACGGGCAACACGAGGCGACGCGGCCGGGGTGCGGGCTGGCTGACGTTGAGGTGCACGCGTGGGATTAAGAGGCCCACTCCCGCCGTCCACTCCCCGCGCTGCTGCAAATGGCGGTATCCCTCCCCTCCACCTCAAATGCAGCCACCTCACACCGCCCGCTGCGAGCTGACCCGGCTCTTGGTGGCACCGTGTTTCGTCGCATCGCTTCTGACCGCGCGATCTGCACCGCAGTCTTCTTGTTCCTGACTCCCCGTGTACAAGCGCCGCCTAGCCCGCCTACAGGATCTCCTTCCCCGCGACCCAAGGCCAATTTTGAAATTGCCGCCGCGTCGCAAGGAGATCACCCTGCCCGTCCCTGCCCGTCCGCGTGGCTGATCGTTGGCCGTCCACGCTTCGTCACCCATCGAGTGGCTTGACACGCCCAGCCTCTCCTTTTTCGTCCTCAATTTCATAGCAGACGTCGATCAACCCCTCCGGCTCCCGTTATCTTATATCTGCAAGAGCACACACCCCGCGCTAGAACCCCTCCCGTCCTCTTGGAAGCCGTCGTGGAAAAAACAAACCTCATCAAACCGGTAAAGCCAGTAGCCGTCATTTCCGTCATACCCGGCATAAGTTCTAGCCTTTCATCAAATGAGCTTCGCGACACATTAACCCCTTTTTCCTGCGCCCACTTTTCGCCGTCGATTGATCAGCCATGTCGTGGTTCCGGAACCGCATCCTTGGGCTTAATCCTCCAGCCGTTTGAGGCCTCTTTCCACGCATGGCCTTCCGTTCCGCTTCCACGCGACAATATACGCCTCACGCATCATACTCGCTAGTCGTATCGACTTTACTTTGTCGAGGTGCCCCTCTTGTCTGATACAACGCAAGACCCTCCAGGTGCACAACCTTGCACTAACCAAGCCCCTCTCTGCTCGCTTCATCCACCAATCCAGAATGTGCAGCCTTCCAAGGACGTCATCCCAAGGTCTAGAAGAGGCCCCAGGCCAACCCCATGGAAGCAGTATCAAGGAAAACCCGAGGGATCGTCAATGCCATTCAAAAGGAATGCTTCGTCATTGATCGCAGTGGAGGGGTAAACGTATCGTCTCGCTACCTGGCGTCCCGCCCCTGCTACGCATCGAATGTCGTACGGACGACAACCAAGGTATTGATTTTTTTCCCCCGGCGTTTATGCAACGCCGGCGCTTGCCATGTGCGGTCCAGATGAGGAGCAAAGTTTTTGTTTTCTAGAGGCATTGATCAGCCTTAGATTGATATCCTACCACGTACAATTGACTCCCACCCAGTCACCTGTCATAGGTTAATTCAAAGCTTAATTAGGCAGGTTTTCAGGTGCAAATGTCTCAAATTACAGTTTTCTAATGCTCTCTTGCGAACACCGTCCAGCTGAATGGAAGTCCACTTTCGCCGACTACCTATGGATCACTGGAGCGCCGGGGTGTAGGCCCAACAGAATGGCATCGATAACGTCAGTTGCTGATCGCCAATAGCTCTCAATGCTATAAAAAGAAGTCATTCTTCGTTTCGATTGGCGAACAATTAGCTTGCAAATCGCCATATACTTGGGGCATTGGCAAGCTCCTGTGATCCTCAGGGACAGGCCAAGTTTAACGATCACATTGTCTTCACGGCAGCCAGCCTTGGGAGTGGTGTCTATGGCCGACCTGAGGCTTCGTCTACTGCCATCTCTGGATCAAATACGCCCTTGAACGGACCGCAATATAACCAAAGTCTTCTGTAGCCACGAGTAGCTACCAGCACTAACAAAGGCCGATTCAGTGGAAGATGGCAGTTAAGCCGTCGAACCAGTCTAGTGGCTTAGGGTGCGACATCGTTAGCGGGCTAACCTAATAAGGCTGCATGGGCGCATGAGTAGGTGCATTGCCGTTCCGCAGGGCTGTAGCGCCGATAGCAGCACAAACCTAGAGTATGGATCTAAGACTTTGTTCTTGGTAGCGCCGGTAAGAGCAAGCGAACGCATCCAATGCAATCCACAACCGGATTCGGAGCACAGCTTCATTCATCCAGACATGTAAACAAAGAAAGAAGGCAACACGGCTCTCCACACAAGCCCATGACAAATCAGCCCTCCGACAGACAAGGAATGCATGAGAGCAAGGGCCTGTTGAGATCCCCATGCCCAAGGGTTCTCCGCAACGCTAAGTCCACGTGCTGGACTAGGTCGGCGCTGATCAATCACGATAGCAGTTAGCATAGACCACGAGGTCATGCTGAGGGAGAGCGGGCGCAGCGCCGCAAGTGAGAGTGGTGGTGCGGAAACAGCCTTGGCCCAGCAGTCTCCCCAGAAGCGGCGGCGAAGTTTAAGCTGAGGCGCCTGGGTGTGGCCCCCTCCTGGCGCTGACTCGGAGGCGTTATTTGAAATGTTCATTACAGCTGTGACATGATTCGCCGCGACGCTTTGTTCTCAGCGGAAAGGTGGCACTAGAAGGACGCTTCGGGAGAATCCGAAGCATCAGGAGTTATGCAACGTTGGTAATAGACTAATAGTATAGTAATACCGCCCGCCGACGAGCGGGACGGCCTTCATAACAGAGTGGACTGCCGTCGGCAGCTGATGAGTGGTTTTTCCTCTCGTGGTTGATCTTGTCGAATCACGTGCATCCCGTCTCCTCAGGTCGGACCCTCAACGCTCTCCGATCTCTTTGGCGGCTAGACGCTCCATTCAGCAACTCTGGCTCACCCATTCTTAATACACCCTTGCCGCGCCTAACCGCCTCTCGTGCCCGTTGCACCTTCGCAACCCTTGGCTGCGCTCGCTCATGTGGTGCAGCCCGTCGCCCAATCCCGCGAGCCCATGCTCTTGACGCCCCCGGTGGTGCTGCAGTTTCGCTTGACCCGGCCGCACTCATAAACACGCACACACGACCGCGCCAAAGACGCCGTTGACGCTTCAGGGGCCAAGGTCCAACATCGCCGAGCGCTCTCAGGGACCTCGCCCGCCGCGGAACTTCATCTCGGTCCGACTGTCCGCATCCCAAGTCGAAAGAGGGGGGGGCTTCAGGGACTCAAAGACGGAGGAAGCAGGCGCTCTCCAAGATTGCCAGCGCGGCGCTTTGGCATCACAATGAACGGATACTCAGGGACCCTGGCACCCCCGGGCGGCATGTACGTGAGGGCGCTGTACGACTACGACGCAGACGACCGGACAAGCTTGAGCTTCCGACAGGGCGACATAATACAAGTCATTACGCAGCTTGAGAGCGGCTGGTGGGATGGCGTGATAAACGGAGTGCGCGGCTGGTTCCCCAGCAACTACTGCGCCGTTGTGCAGCGACCATCCGACGCCGGAGGAGAAGAAAGCAGTGCGGACGAAGGAGATGGCGGCACTGTGGATGGTTCGCAAGGAGGAGATCTCGGGAGCTTCTCTGAAGCTTCTGATACCGACGACGATGGTGGGTTCTCGGGGCTGTCTCATGGCGGCATGGACAAGGAAGATCAGGAGGAGGCGGCTTTCTGGATCCCCCAAGCGACACCGGACGGAAGACTCTTTTATTTCAACACGCTGACCGGCGTGAGCACCATGGAATTGCCCTTGGAGACGCCGGGGTCCATGTCAGAGAACGGACCGCGGGACCGTACCAACATCTTCATGCCCGAGTCGACTCGGCCGCCGGCGGAGCTCATGGCAGGAGGCTGGAATATGTACAACGACACAGACGACGAGAACTCGGCCTCGGACGCCGAAGGCCCGTCTGGAATGTCAGCATCTCATGGTTCTTTGGTAGGTAGCATACTTGCGCTGGAGGGTAGAATGGGGCTTGCTAATGCTATAATAGCCAAGACGAAGGCTGTCCAATGGTGTTTCTCCCGCAACGTCGATGGACTCAATCAGCTCACCGTTGACACGTTCGCGATCTGACCTCCACGAGCACCTCAATCCCACCTACAACATGGCAGGAATGCAGTCATTCGGCAATAGCATGACTTCATTCCCCAACAACCCGCTCAGCAATTCGATGACCTCCATGTCCCGGCAGTTCTTCGATGACGCTCATGCAGTACCTCTCACATGGAACAGGATGGTGGAGGACATGCGCCGGTCCGTTGAACGGTACCGTCAAGCCATCAACAACAGCGATCGTTCAGAATTTGTCAAGCGCGCGGAAGACATTTCGGACCACTTGCGCTTGCTGCTTGCTGCTGGTTCTGGCACTACAGACAACCATTCCGGCAACCCCTCCATCATCTCAACAAACAAGGCGCTTTATCCTCACTTCCGTGAAACAATGTCCAGATTCTCCAAATTGGTCCTCTCCTCGCATATTGCAGCAGCCGACTGGCCCCCACCCGACTCGTATACCAAGTGTTTGAAAGAGGCAGACGGAGTACTGAATGGTGTATATGGGTTTGTTGAAGTTGCGCGCCAGCAGCGCGGCGAGGACATTCCCCGTCTTATCCCAGGCTTCGTGGTCGGTAGCTACTCGGGCGGTAGCTGGCAGAACAACGGTCTTAGCACCCGGGATCCGACGGACCCCATGTTTTTCGATCAGGACGATTACGATGAACCGAGTACCCGACTAGACGACAAGCTTATCGAACGGTTGGAAGATCTGAAAAAGCTCATTGTCGCAAGCATCAGAAAATTGGAGGAGCGCTTGATACTTCAAGAGAAGATGGTCACTCCAGTGGTCCATCAGTTGTTAGGAGAGCGCGTCTGCAAAGCAGGTGTAAAGGTGATTGAGATCTACCGCCCCTGGATGTCTACTGTCGAGTCTATCAACCTGGCGCCTTTGGGATCGACTTTTCAGAACCCTCAAATTGCCGATCTGAGTGTGGCCAAGCAAAAGGTCTATGACCTCCTCTCCGAGCTAGTCATAGCCTGTCAGACTGTAGCCGCACCTCTTGGTGATGAATGGGCCGCCAACCGCGGAGACGCTCTGGAGGATCGCATCACGACTGTGCAAATTGTCGCTAAAGATCTCGAGTCAAACACATCAAAGCTGTACTTTGCCCTGCAGTTGCTATCAGACATTATGCCTGTGGAGGTCGGTTCTGGCTCTACGCTGGACAGCAAGCGATTCACCGAAGGCGACCTTTATAACCAGTACCAGAGATCTGGTTCGCAACAATGGTCGAGGCCTCTGCTCGGATCTATGCCCCAATCAGCATCATATGGTCCCAGCTCGACAAAGGATCCCGACATGCCGGAACTTCCCAGAGGCGGAGACAACTCCAAGCTCAAGAAATTCTTCGGAGAAGTCCCCGCGCCTGTTTTGCCGCAGGTCATTGCAGAGGAGATACCAGAATTCCTCCAGTTGGACCACGAAGGCGAAATATCGTACGACTTCAAACCCAATCCACCGCAGCTCAAGGGAGGCACACTGGCCGGCTTGGTCGAACAGCTTACCCGTCACGACCGTCTCGACTCGCCTTTCAACAATACTTTCTTACTCACATTCCGCTCATTCACTTCTGCTGATGAGTTGTTCGAGATGCTCGTAAAGAGGTGGAGCATCCAGCCGCCCGCGGGTCTGTCGAGGGATGACTATAAGCTCTGGGTAGACAAGAAGCAGAAGCCCATTCGATTCCGTGTCGTCAATATTCTTAAAAGTTGGTTCGATAACTATTGGATGGAGGGTAATGACGAAGATGCTCAGGCTCTTATCCAGAGAGTGTATTCTTTCGCCAAGGATCATGTTGCCACCACCAGTACACCTGGAGCTGGTCCTCTCATGACTGCTGTTGAGCAGCGTGCCCGCGGTCAAGACGCGCCAACGAAGCGCCTGGTGTTGACGCTTAACACACAGACGCCTCAGCCAATTCTGCCCAAGCACATGAAGAAGCTGAAGTTCCTTGACATTGATGCCACTGAGTTTGCTCGGCAGCTGACCATCATCGAGTCGAGGCTCTATGGCAAGATCAGGCCGACCGAGTGCTTGAACAAGACGTGGCAAAAGAAGCTGGAACCGGGCGAGCCTGACCCAGCTTCCAATGTCAAGGCGCTGATCTTGCATTCCAACCAGCTCACAAATTGGGTTGCACAGATGATTCTTACACAGCAAGATGTGAAGAGGAGAGTGGTGGTAATCAAACACTTTGTCACCGTCGCCGACGTGAGTTGCAGCCCGCCCGTCTAAAAGAAACGCTTACTGACATGCACAGAAATGCCGTCAAATGAACAACTTTTCGACCCTCACCTCCATCATCTCTGCATTGGGTACAGCTCCTATCCACCGTCTGAACAGGACATGGACTGCAGTCAATGCTCGTACCATGGGCACTCTGGAGAACATGCGGAGACTCATGGGCAGCACGAAGAATTTTGCCGAGTACAGAGACACGTTGCACAAGGCCAACCCTCCCTGCATTCCTTTCTTCGGTGTCTACCTGACCGATTTGACCTTCATCGAGGACGGTATCCCTGGCTTGATCAAAAAGACCAACCTTATCAACTTCGCCAAGCGCGCCAAGACGGCCGAGGTCATTCGAGACATCCAGCAGTACCAGAACGTGCCATACCCACTGCAGCCGGTGCCGGAGCTGCAGGATTACATCTTGACAAACATGCAGTCGGCAGGCGACGTACACGAGATGTACGACATGAGTTTGGCGGTGGAGCCTCGGGAGCGTGAAGACGAGAAGATAGCGAGGTTTGTAGAGCCCCGAAGAAGCACCTACGTGGGCAGAAGGGCACGCTAACTTGAAGATGCAGACTTCTATCTGAGTCAGGATTCCTATGATGATACCCCTTGAAGCATTTTTGTAGCTGGCCGCCGACACGTGTTCGTCCCGACGTGCCGAACGTTGAAGGAAAAGACGGATTTTCCGGGGGTGTTTGCGCGGGCGTTTCAAGGAGTCGGAGCAGTTGTCTAGTGGGGAGTTTTTTCGCGCGCTTGGCCATCATCCTTGAGAGAGACGATCCGAATCCGCCTGAACGAACGGCATGTATGGATTTTTGCATTATTATTATGTTTATTTCTCTCTCTCTTTCTCTTTCTCTTTCATTTTCGAAGAAGAGGAGTAGGAGGAGGAGGAGGAGGAGGAGGAGGAGGAGGAAGGCACAAGTGGGAAAATTTGGGAACGCCACATTCTATTTTGGTTGAGCCTTTTTTTTTTTTTTTTTTTATTATTATTATTTTTTTCTTCCCTCTCTTCAGCGCCCGGTGATAATACGAAATTGCAGACCAGTAGATCCCGGCTCCGGTCGGCTCGTGTGATTCGCGTAGGATTGGGCGGCGACGAGGGCCGAAAGCGGCAATATCAGGACCGTTCATCTCCAGGAACCCTGCGCGGGCGTGGGTCGCGTGCAATTTTGGGGCCGAGCGTGCCTTGCTGGCGGCGGCCAATCAGGCAGCGGTCGGTGCCGTCAGGTGGGTAAGGATTTACGGTACATGTAACCGTATGCCGTGCGACTCAATCTCCAGTTTCCATCTTCCCCAGGACTTTCTCTTATGCTGCACCGCAGCCCGATCACCAGAGACTGCTCTTTCCCCGCTCGCGGACTCGGCGACCGGCGTGTGCGCGTCGCCATGACCACGGCGGTTTTCCTGTAGATTCTTCCCACTTTCGCCCTCCACGCTCTCTTCGCCCGACGTCACGCATCGCCGTTGGCGCACCCTCCGTGCGCAACTGGAGGTCGTTGCTTTTACGGGGCAATACGACACCTGACTATCGGCCGCACTTTCGCTCTCTCACCGGCTCGAGCCTTCTTAACTAGGTCCTCTCTCCTTTCACCTTTCGGCCTCGTGATCCTGGCCCTATCACACTCGCTTGCCCGCTGCTTTGAGCACCGCGACCCCCAAGATAATACCCCGCCTTGTTTGCTTTTTTTCCCTCCTTCTTGGTCCTGCTCTGCCCTGGTGTCCTTCCTTCCTTCTCCTATCCCATCATGACACGCCTTTTCGCCTCCGCCGCCGCTCTTTTGAGCGTGATAAGCCAGCTTCCTAATACCGGTAAGCCTCCGGTACCATCACGCGGAGAATTCCGCCTTTGGGGTCCGACTGCCTAACGCAACGTATCACAGCCTCTGCAAAGTGTGAGTGTGGCTACTCATTGAACAAGACCACCGATGCCTCGCACGAGGTCTGGACCGACTTGCTGGAAACCGACTTCATGCATGCCGACACCCTCAACTCGGAAAGCATAGGATGGAGTCCTCAGGAATACAATGTCACTTCCAAATCCGCCCGAGGACCTTACGGAAAGATGGCGTCCTTGGCCAATGTCATTGCCAACCCATTGAAAAACTCCTGGGACTGGTCCGGCGAAGGCATCCACGGAGGAGACCCGGGAATGCAACTCTGGGCGCGTTCGGAGATTGTTGAGGACATGGTCGGCATGGGCGAGATCGTTGCAGACCGAACGGATATGCTATACGGTAGTTTCCGTGTCGCCATGAAGCTGACGGCCGTGCCTGGTACCTGTGGCGCTTTTTTCTGGGTAAGGCAATTGACCTTCATTCAAGCCGAGGATGAGTCTGACTCTTTAACAGTTTAGAAATGACACCCAGGAGATCGACATGGAATTCCTCTCGAAGCAGCTCAACGCTACTGCTAACCCGGTGAATCTCGTCCTTCAATCACCCCAATCAGCTGCCAATGGCTATGATGCCGCCAACACCCAAACCTACGACATCTATCCGCTTCCCTTCAAGCCGGATGAGGCCTTCCATGAGTACCGCTTTGACTGGATTGAGGACCGTGTTTCCTTCTACGCCGATGGCCAATGGATGAAGGACATGACCGTCGACCTGCCCAACAGCCCCGGCCACCTCACGCTTAACCACTGGAGCAACGGCGACCACGGCTGGTCGGCCGGTCCGCCTAAGGAAGACGCGCTGCTCACGGTCTCATACGTCAAGGCCTACTTCAACTCATCCGACACGGACCGCCAGAAGGACTACCAGCTCCGTTGCAACGACACAATCAGAGCGAATGAGAGCAGCATCTGCGAGATTCCTGCGCAACTCACGTCGCCCGACCCATCGGGCTCTGACGGCAACAACACGGCGCACACGTTCTTCTTCTCTGAGGACCCGGAGGAGACATCGAACCAGACGGTGTACAGCGACTGGCGGGATGACAGCAGCGCGGGCTCCTTGCACTCGCCGATGGGCGTTGTGGCTGTGAGTGTGGCCTTTGCGTCCGTAATGGCGCTCATTGGACTTGTATAAACGAAGCCTCAATCTTCATCCTCTCTCTCCGTTCTAGCGCCCGTCGCTGTGCGGGGGAGTTCGAGCACAGATTTGCCGCCGCCGCCAGCGCGGCGCACTATGACGACGTATGGAAGACCGTAAGAGGCGTTAGGAGGCACAGCGATCACGCGTGATGTTTGTTTTTTTCTGATTCTTGTCTTTGATTGATTACCAAATTTTTTTGTAACTGGCGTCGTTGATCGCCAGCCTGCCTCAAGGGGAGGAGGGAGCGCGCGCGTACCCCAATGGGTTGGTATAGCAGCCATGCTTGTATGCATGCATGTTTGGTTTCTTTTTACATATTCTTCTTCTCAACGGCAGGCAACGATTTCTTTTGGCTTGCATTGCGTTGGCCACATCGCAACCTACAGTATAGAAAACAATAGTTTTTAATGACCCCCCGCGTTACACGGATCTAGATGGGTGATCGTTTTGACATCACAAGCCGGGTCAGCCCTGGCCTGTCCTGTCCTGCAGCATGCCTTGTGCTTTTCCTACTTCCCCGGCGGCGCAGAACCAAGCTTGCGGGGTAGCAGGCGAGACTTTTTCAAGACAAGATTCAGGCGGGCGCGTACAACATGAGAGATCAGAGACAGCAGAGTAGAGGCGCATACATATGACCAGACACAAGACACACAAAACGGGCGGCGTGCGGCGAGCGCTGGTCTGGCCGGCTGCTTTACTTCTAACACTTTGCTCGCACACAAACACACCGCGCACGCCAGCACACACACGACAGTTTGCGGCGCAGCAGCCTTGTCTGACGACGGAGCAGGGAAACACATCCTCCCGCACGCCGCCCGCGCCCAGCCTTGCCACGCCTGCCTGCCCAGGGAGCAGAGGCCACAGGCGGTGTGCCGCGCCGTTTTTTTCCTTCTGCCTTCTTCTTCCTATCTTTTTTACCGAGGAAGCGAGATTGCAGATGCAGGGGTGCGAGGTTGCTGCGCGGGCCGTGGGTTTGGCGCGAGCGCTGGGCGGTGAGGGGGCGGTGGGAGGAGCACGAGAATGAGGCGCGTAGGGCTCGCTCGGCAGCGTGATGGTGCGGCGGTGGTGGTGCTGGTGGTGCTGGTGGTGCTGGCCTCACGGTTGGTGGCGGTGGCGGACGGCGGCGCCGCCGTCGTGTGTGTGTGCTGTCTGTCTATAATTATTGTTGATATTATCGTAGCAGTCGTTGTCAACAACAAGTGAAGCCGTCGTCGTCGTCGGGGTGAGTGAGATTTTCGCCCCTGCAGTAGTGTACCTAGCTGGACCCTGACGCTCTCGTCCTCTCTCTCCTCCAACCAACTAACCCCTTTCAACTTTGCAGCCAGCCAGTCTCATGCACACCATCGCCGTATCTGCGATCGGTCCGTGCTTGATGCTAATTGATGCTAAAATGCCAGCAACGCGCGGGGGCCACTGCCCGGCCCGCTGCCCGATCATGGCTCATTGGCCCGGAAGCGGGAGTCTGCCGGGGGGCGGACGAGCTTTATCCCGGGACTAAGAGAGATGTGCAATGCATGATGCGGTGCGAGATGCGTTGTTGGTTGTTGGGCTTCGCTGTTGTTGTTGCCTGCTGCTCGCGCCCGTTACACCAGATTGGTGTTTCTGCGTCTGCGTCTGCGTCTGCGTCTGCGCGTCTGCGGCTGCGGCTGCGGCTGCGGCTGCTGTGGCCGTGGCTGCCGCGTCGATCTGGGTCACGGTCACGGGTGCAAAGCCAAGTATGTAGGTACCTAGGTAGGTAGGTAGCCATCGAGGTCGGCAGGTACTGTTGCTCCTCCTCTCTGACTCTCTCTTTCTTTTTCTCTCTCTCCTTCCTCACCAAAAGTTACCTACCTAGTTTCCCAGGTACTCCTTCCCGATCGATGCTGGTACTTTCCTGATGATTGGCCATCCCTCAAATCGACCGCTCTTGGACTTCGAGGCAAAGACAGGTACCTCAAGAACCTTTGATGGTTGCCCAGCACAAGCCCTCGTCAGGACGTTTGGCCTACAAAGTCCCATTCAAGTAACGCTCCCGCTGGCTCAAACCTGCCAGCCACCAAACATCACCATGGCCGTCCAGGCCATTGCTCTTCTCTTGTTTGCTCGGCTCGTCGCCCTCGAGCTCCAAAGCGATGTCTTTCCGGCAGTAGAAGCCCCCGGCTCAACCTCCACGACCGTCCTGCCAGCTGTGGTCACGCCCTCATCTTTTGTGGCTATGGCGACGGACCCTGTCGCGTGAGCTTACGCCTTGCGCAAATGAACGCCTATTATGGCATTACTTTTTGTGCTGACGTCTCTGCTAATCTTGTTTCCAGCACTGTCACTGTCTCCACAACACTCACCTTAGTGACTCCAGCCATTGATGCAACTTCCTCCCTGCTCCTCACGACTACGGTACCGACCTCCACCTCATCTTCACTGGCAGGCGAAGCCAATGCCGCTGTCGTAATGCCTGCACCTATGCCCGTGCTGGCGGATGCATTCCCCGCACAAGCTGCCGCCCAAGCTTCAGCCGCAGCTCCAGCCGCAGCTCCCGAGCCAGCCAATCCTGCCACTCTCACCATGAGCACCACAGTCAGCACCATCAACCCCACGTTCTCGCTCTCGCTGTCGACGCTTTGGGTTCCCGTGACTCTGGCTGACGGTGCCACGATGTGGGTCCAGAGCACCTTCACGCAAAGCTTCGCGGCGGTGCCGGATCAGGGCCCACCGCCAGGCAGTGGGCGCATCGGGCTCGGAAGTCTGACAGTAACGATGCGAGGCGACGGTGAGCAGGCGGCTGCGGTGGCAATGGGTGCGCGTGTGGGGTGGAGAGGGGCTGTGGTTGCGGTGGGGATTGTTGGCGCGGCGATGCAGTGATTAGGTGGGTTACAGCAGTAGGTTGTCGGGAGTGATCGGGACTGTTCAGTCTTTTGTTTTTGTGGTTTTTCAGTCTTGTTTGTCGCACAGACACAAGTCGAGCTTTTCAGGCACAGGTAGTTAAGCACGTAAGATGGTAGGTAACGACATTATGCACGCAGGTGATGTGGGACCGGGAAGGGCTGTTCCTGACAGGTCACGGCACTCGGAGGTTGAATGTAGCCGACGGTGCCGATGTCTGACTGGTTGATCCCCGCATGGTACGAGTACGAAAGGAAAATCTACCGGAGGCGGACAGAAAGAAGATCCGAAGGGTCTCGGTGGATCGTGAGCGGGGTCTTGGCGGTCGGGGAGGAGCTCGCGCGAGAGCAGCAGCCGACACTTCCGGCCAGAGACGGGCACACTCTGCACACGGCGAGCTGTCAGCATGACGCATCTCACCTCAGCGCATGGCCTCTTTGTGCCGGAAATCTCGGCTTTTAGCTTTGCCAGTCGTTGCTGCCCTTTAGCCTTGGCGCTTAACCACCCACAAGAAGGCCGCCCACTCCTGCCTACTTTCTTGCTTTGTCCTTTGTTCCTGCTGACCTTGCTATACTTACTCGCCGTTCGCCTTCGATAATACTATCCGCTGCAACCCGCCTACTATTGTTATTCCCACCGCTTCTCCCGTCGCCCGTCTCCCGTCCTCCTCGACAACCCGCCCGCCTGAACCAGTCGCAACCATGGGCGTAGGCGGCTTGATAGAACCGCTCGTCGTGGTGACGCTGCTCTTTGGCGGCACCTGGGTCAACCGCAACTGCAGCTACAACATGTTTGCGCCGCGCCACGTCAGGTCCGAGCACCGCCGCAGCGGCTCGCCAGACAGCCTCGAGTCGGCCATGGAGAGTCCGACGGCGGAGGTCGACGACCTGCTGCCTCGGCGCGCCGTGTCGCCGTCGCTCCTGGCGTCGCAGGAGCCGACATGGAGGAGGCGTGAGATACGCTTCTTTGGCTACTCAGGCGCCGTGACATCGCCCAACTCGCGCGTCTTCAAGGACCGCCTGCTGAGCCGGCTGCTGCAAAAGTTTCCCTTTTTGGTCGAGGCGTGGTACTGGGCGCTGATCTACTGGGTACGTCCCGCTCCGCCTCCGCACTCTCCCCACGCAGGGTTCCGAAGACGCTAACTTTCCCCCAGGTCTACCAGCTCGGCCGCGCCTTCACGGCCGTCACCATGGTCGCCGATACGGTCGACGTCGCCCGCCGCCATGCCCTGCAGCTCATCCACCTCGAGCAGCGCCTGCACCTCTTCTTCGAGCTTGATATCCAGCGCTACTTTCTGCAGCATCCTTTCCTCATGCATTGGATCAACCGCATCTACTCGTTCATCCACATCCCCGGCACCATCCTGTTCCTCGTCTGGCTATACTACTTCACCACCACCCGCAACCGCGTCGACGAGCGCCAGACCGGCAAGAAGATTGGCTCCGTCGAGGGAAGCCCCGCTGGTCCCCGCCTCTACGAGGCCCGTCGCCGCACCATGGCCGTGTGCAACTTGATCGCCTTTGTCGTCTTCACCCTGTGGCCGTGCATGCCGCCTCGCCTGCTGAGCGACAAGACTGTCAAGGGCGAGGAAGGGGACGAGGCCCGCAGCTACGGCTTCGTCGACACGGTCCACGGCGCCGGCGGCGAGAGCAGTGTCTGGACCCAGAACAAGTTCTGCAACCAATACGGTAAGCTCTTCCTATGAATTCTCTCCACTGAGATCATCAGACTCTAACACGTCTTTTTCTTCCAGCCGCCATGCCCTCCCTCCACTTCGGTTACTCCCTCCTCATCGGCCTCACAATCCTGACGATCCCACTTCCTCCGCACCAGCGCCGCAGCAAGACGCTTCACACGCCGATTCCTATGCTGCGTACGATCCGGCTGCCATCGGCGCGTCGCATGTTGTGCTTGGTTGCGGGCGTTGCTTACCCGCTGACAATCCTGATTGCAATCATCGCAACTGCGAACCACTTCGTGCTGGACGCGGTAGCAGGCGCATGCGTGTGCGGTCTCGCGTGGACGGGCAACGCTGTGCTGCTCAACCTGCTTCCCCTCGAGGATTACTTCCTCTGGTGCGTGCGGATTCACAAGCCAGAGGCGAGGGTCACGGATTGGCTGGAAGGCGATGCGGACGACTGGGTTGTCGGAAAGGGCGTTGTTGCATGATTGGACGAGAATCACATTAATGTTTTGATTGATTGATTGATTGGTTGCTTGTTCGTTGTATTCGTTCGTTTCGCTGGACCGGTACTGGCTGGATATATTCCTGGCCACCTGCTCGATATTTGAAAACCGGAGAGAAAGGGCATTGACTGATTGCATGGCACGGCGTGGTGGTTAGGTGTGAGGTTGGCATGGGCACGGGGAAAAGAAAAACCAAAGATGGAAGAAGACGAAGACGGCAACGAGGACGGAGACGACTCATTGACACGCGACCCTGGATCTTTTTTATTGCTTGTTGGGATGATGAATAGGGGGAGGCGTCTTATGAGCGCGCCGGACTACTACTACACCTTATACCCCCCCTGAGCCTCTGGGTCGGACGTTAATAATGACAGTGGCGTTAATGTTGTTGAAGCCGATTTTGAAGCTGGGTCCTTTTTTGCTCGTTGTTTGGCTGGCTGTTGGCTCTGGCTTGGGATCTTGTCTGGCTTTGCTTTGGCCTTTTCTGTTTCTGGTTTGAGACGACGTGGAACTTGGGACTAGGTAAGTCGCTAGGGATTTGGACCTGTTTTGCTATACGAGGACGGCTGTAATGATAGGGGCGGCGCCACGGCCCTTGGCTTTGTTTTCTTCTTCTTCTTCTTTTCGGCTCTCTTGCCTGGGTTGTTGTCCCTTCCTTGAGTTTGGAAACTTGAGCCTGGCGGAATGGAGTTCACGTATATATATGCACGCAAATGGTGTATATACGCCTGTCTGTCGCTTTTTGTTTCTTGTTTCTTTTTCCGTGTTTCTGGACTTGGGCTGTGCCTGTGCTTGTGCCTATTTGCTACGAGTTCGGATTAATACTATTTGGTGTTGCTTTGTATGGCTTGGTTAGACTCTCTTCTCTTGCCTTGTCTTGCGCGGTCTATGCTTATGCTCATCGGGACTTGGGGCTCACTGTCTGCCTAATACTGCTGGTCACGGCCAGTCAATCTGTCAGTCTGTCTTGAGCTTGTCCGTCCTTTTATTAGCGCTCCGCCTGATAACTCATGTGCGACGAAGACAGTGAACAACAACACAATCAGGACTGCCTTTGAACGTGTGAAAAGATTGGCACATCTCAGAACAGCTGCCAAGGAAGCTTTTCATGTACAAGTGGTGTCTCTATAAGAATAGAATGATGCTGATAATGCTGCAGAACTAGGTAGTCATTACATGTCTTCGAGTCCTTGTTGTATACCAAAAGTCTTGAACCGGGCATAGATATGTCTCTCTGTATTTACAAAAGCACTTCCGTGTCGCTTCGTCGTGCAACTTCGTTCTTATGGCCTTACAAAACATCACGACTATCCAACATGCGTTCGATCCTTTCTACCCACCACCACTGACTCTGTTGTCCGACCTCCGTGTCATCTGCTCTAGCGGCCGTTCCGCGCCACGACCTCCTCCTCCCTCTCTATTGCTCCACTGCAAGTTTCGCGCTTCTCGCCCTTTTTATTTCGCCCGTCTGTGTTTCGCTCGGTTCCATTGTCAGTTCCTCTACATCTATAGGTCGACTAACGAGTAATGACGATGGTGGCGGTGGGGTTGGTAGATGCTTTGCTCGCTGTACAACATCTTGGAGAGAAGAAAAGGCGAAGCAAGATGCATCGCTTGTGTGAGCTAGCTATGTTGCGCCGCGCAGGCCATCGTAGTAGCGATGGATTGCTCTGTGGATGAAACCGCCCGCAGTGGCTTGACGATGAGATGTGGTGGGCAGGCACAGCAAAATGTGTGCTCTCTGAAGCTCTTTCTTGGATGGCTCGCGTGCGTGGAGTTTGTGTTGCGTAGCGCGGTGGACGACGCGTCGTGCTTTCCTGTGTGGGAATGGCAGTTGGGGGAAGTGGCGTTGAGTGATGTGACCCGCCTTCCTTTGCGCTGATAAGACAGGTTATTTGCTCAGCTTAGGCAGTATTCATTGGTTGTTAACTCTGAGGGCCATTTGGTTCCTTGGTATTGAATGGCATGGGTACTTGAGGATCGATGGAGCGTAGTCTTCGCATTGTCTGCTTAGTTTGACTCGGTCAAGGCAGTGAGCTGTTTTGGTACAAGGCCTACAATATGCGCCTTCCATGACAGTTGCATGATCTTACTTCGGACATCAAGCGCTGCGGCTTACACTGCTTTTCACTGTCGGTGGGCCATCTGCCGCGCGTGGCGTCTTCTTGAAGGACGCCGACAGACTTGGCAGTTACAGGATATATCGTGAGTCGGGATCGCCTTTCTGCTGGGCGTTGATATATGCCCTTATGACGGTTGTTGTCGGGAATCGAGGATGTTTTGGTATTGTTGGTTGAGAAAGAACTGTGCCCGTCAGGCGCTTTGATGTGCACTGTACATCCAAACACCATGGGGGGAACTGTGCGCGCCGTTTTCTGGAGAAACACCACCAGATCAACCCTCTCTAGCAATCACAGAGATCGGGATGACTCTTTTATGACGGTATTGCGCTGACCCACCTATGCATCGTTTGCACGTACAGCACATTAGCAAACATCCTATCTCATTCCCTTCTCACTCCTTTCACACCTGCAAACACATCGACAGGGAGAAAAAGGACCTAACCTCACCTCACCTAGCAATGCTCACCGGCAAATAAAAAAACATATGAATAGATATAGAGACTCAAAAGACAAAAACTAAATTCATGACAGCCTTCGCCTAGGCGTCCCATCAAGGGCGAAGACTGGCATGAATCCAGAAAGGCTGGGGCTACAGAGCCAACCTTTTTTGCTACCCCCTCCCTGGCAAGGACTCGAACGCATGACCACCCCACGCTAACAATGGAGGGTAATTGTCCGCCGTAACAGCTCTGCCAGATCTTTAGATTACTTTAAAGTTTCGCGACTGGATCTTTTAATGCATTGTGGCTTGGCAGTGACGTCTTGCTCACTTTGGTGGCGTCTGTTAGTGTGCGAGCACTCACCTGTAGCATCGCATATCCTTAAGTGAGGCGCCCGGTGAAGTTGGAGGTGTTGTTCTTGGCTTGCCGGACAACACGACGACCTGGCTCTTAGTCAGGCACCATCCCGTAAGCGCGTAACATGCAGTGAGAGTCCACTTAACTTGCTCAATGTTACCGGGGACATTTTGTCTATCCAACTGACGTGGCTGACGTTTTCCAATGCGCCAACCTCAAACGCCTGGGCACAAAAGCCGCCGGACTCGACAGCAACACATGGATCGGTTAGTTCGCCAACCCACAAACTTGTGCAGCTGTTCGTCAGATAGAGATCCAGGCTAGGTTCGTCCGTCGCTGGTCATCCACTCTGTCCACGTCCGGCACATGCTCGCAGACGTCACCAACGAATAGCACTGTCCTCAGATGCCTTCCGAAGCAAGATCCAGGTACAAAACCTAGCATCGAAGGATGAACCCCCCTCCAGCAGGCTGATTAACAACCACACCGCTTCAGTCTAAGTCCGATATGAAATCTGCCTTGGTTTTTGGTATCGGTTTCACCAAGAACCTCTTGATGACGCTCCGGTCGCCAGTCAAACTCTACGGGATTCATGCCGGGACAGAACCAAAAGCATACTTACACCTGCATCTGAAGATACGATGGCTTCTCTTGCTACCTGGGGTGCGCATTAGACGGATATCCAATCGTCGATGCCAACGACAAAGCAACCCATTACGATAGCGACGTCTTTCGTCAACAATCTACGAAGACTTTCCCTATAGGTGGTTAGATCTCGGACGATACAAAAGGGTAGTTACAACAACCCAAATGCTACTCCTAAGGAATTGCTCATGGACCTCTGAACCATTGTAGACAAACCTTGAAGCATACGATACCCTATGTAACAACCGCCATAAAGGAATGAGTCCCCAAGCTTCATCGGTCGATCCAAGACGGCTTTGCATGCCCAAGTATTGATTGGCCTTGGAGAGGAAGCAATGATGTCTCGGAAACAATCATATTGAACGACACCACGGCGTGCCTAGTCTCCTTCTACAAGAGGGCATTCGGTTATCAGCGTATCCAGATACGGTCCATGTTGGGTCCATGAAGTACGCTGCATGACAAGGCAGTAGTGGTCCTTGCAAATGGAGTTGAATGCGTTAAGTAGCTCTCCGCAGTGCGACGCCACCCATGTCTCCAATCAAATCTGCTCACAGCCAAGGACTCTGCGAGGATGCCACCGTTTTCCTTGGAACCAGCTTCAGAAAGAAAGCATTTGTATCAAGGTCAATGTGTGGACTCTGTACGAATAGCCATCCCGGGGTTCCGAACTTGGGCCTTGGGACATAACGATTCTGGTCAAGGCTGAATGACCTGCTCCGTCAAAAGGGTATGAGACTTATAGGAATCTTAGACAGGGAGCCCGGCTCCTGGAAGTCCTTGGATGTATATGAAAGTCCTCAAAGAGTCCATGATACTGGTATATATCAGATTTAAGCGGCTCGAAAATTTATGTTCGCAATTTCAACTCGAAATGTAAGAGTTCACACTCACGAGACACTAAGCATTAGGCCGAAATCAAAGACAACACTCACCTTCACACTTACAAGCTTCCTCATCTCCGCTACGCCACACTTCCACCAATCATCCTCACACCTCCTTCTTCATCTTCTTCACTTCCATCTCACACCCTCAACCCCCCTCAACTCACCCAAACAAACCCGGAGTGCCATCTCTTTCGCCCCATTCAAAATATCCATCACTTTCATAAGATTGCTCGTAGCGCATCGTCGGGACAACTCGCTCCGCAGTTCCAGAGGCCAGGTTCACCAACTTCTGCTAACCGAAGTCAAAGTGCCACACCAGCACAAGCCGATTACAAACTTCTTTGACCTCGTCGGGATAGACATAACCCTCTTCGCGCCTAAGCTTATCGAGTGGCTGCCATAAGTCAAAGACAGAATGGAAAGAGCATGGGAACTGGCAATAGGTGTAATACGCTTGGTCGAAGAGGGGTGGATCGTATGTCTTGCCCTTCAGCTCTGCCGACACTGTAGTCGAGTGGGAGGGAGAGGGGACGTAGGGTTGGCGGTAGTGTTAGAAAGGAAACAGTGAAGCGAGAAGCAACACGGCGTCCCGCTGACGCTGTCTTGTGTGCCGTTAGCGGCAGCCCAGTGAACTCCGACCGTATTTAGCAACAACGCTACCACTATCCAGCGTCAGGCGTACCATCAGCATCCAACTCTTTTTTATCTTTCCGTTTCACTGCCACTTCCACTGTCACTGCTGCTTCTGCTGTCATTTGATGACAGTCTACCACCAACACTACCACCACCCCCACTGTTTCAGTAGCTGAAAGCAGAATTTGAGAAACGTGATGAGTAAATGTGATGGCTCGATGGCGATGCGCGTATTGGCTCAGGCGTAGAGGACGCCCACCTCAACCTTTCCTCCTCTTGAGACAGGAAGGAGGCAGATACATGCAACTTCTCGCACGAAAGCGGCAGTGGCAGTAGTGATGTTGGAGAAGCGGTCCGCACTGAGTAGTGTGAGCGAGTACGCACCGTGTTTTGCGGGTATACGGTCGATGGTGAGATTGGTGCCAGTGTTATACGCGTTTTGAAGTAGATGGGCGCGCAAGCTCAAAGTCTAAAGCCCTTCAGCAACGGTTGTAAATTACAACACAACAAACCATCTGTACGTTTCCAGTGAGCAAAAGGTTATGCCTCGGATCTCAAATCCGCCGTAACAGACAGAAATAGTTGAAGTGTGGGAATGCCGTCAAAGCCGCTGGATGCATCCTCACACTTTACACCCTGCTCACCTTCTACCATGATCAGTTCCAAGGACGTGTTTCCAATCCCTCTTCCCCCAGACTTTACACATGAGAGACGGAGATCCAATAGGGGTAATAGGTAAGAAGCTCTGGAACCAGAGCTTTTGAGACGATTCGCGGCGACAGTTACAGTGGCGGATGGGTTGGCGGCATGAACTTTGAGCGTACATTTCCAAAGAATCCAATATCTTCATCACCAGATGTGAGGTATATGGGCTGGTCTATATGGCCGCCCTACGATAGTTTTCAACCTGGCGGCTTTCGAGTGGCAAGGATATACTGGCTGATAGGTACATAGCCATGCAGCTGGAACTTTGTAGTCGAATGTCTAACGAATTGAAGCGAGAGGGAGAAGGTTTGATTTTTCGGTATGAACAACTGTTGATTGTGAAAGTTAGACGAGAATCTATTCACAAGTATTTGAAAGAAAGGGAGCAGGCTGTAAGCATTGGAGAGGACGTGGGAATTGATATGCAGCCAGACAAACGTATGGTATTCAACCACAATGCCCCTTCATGTAGAACTTCGAATAAAGCGAGCACAGGCTGGGTGTAGACACGGTCCTGAAGGTTACAGTGACTCTGCGAAGTCCCGATGTCGGCCAGCAAAAAGGTATGCAGAACGAGGTAGGAGTCAAAAGCAGCGTGCATGAACGGAGGACTGCTTTTGCATGCGTCAGCGCCAGCTCGTAATGATAAAGACCTTCCAGGACTATCTAGAAGAACCGTTGTGGCAGACGGACACATCTCGGAGATCTGTGGTTTAAAGCCGGCAAGAAATGCATGTAACATTGGACAGGTCGTGATCATTTCTTGGAATGAACGTCGCATCATAGCTGATGGCGTGCAGATCGCAGAGGATCTTCATGTCTATAGCGATGGATGACGTTTTGCTTTGAAGAAATTCGTTTCGTGATAGTCGTAGGCGGCTCTACATCCCTACCAATCAGTCATCTCTTTCAGGTAACCCGTTGTCGGCAGCGGCAGGGGGCACAAAAATCTATCCTTATCAGCCTGTGTGTAAACGGCGCTCGTTTAGAAACCAGTCAGCCATCTCATTGATCATTAATCCCTGCCCGTATTATCAAGACACATCCACCACGCCACCCGCTGCAAGACCCTTGAAGAGAGTGCGCAGTCCTCGCAGCAGCGGACGGAAAATGCCTCGCAATCCCGCCTGGTCTGGCAAGAATGGAGAGATGCAGAGTGAGTCGCATTGATTTCGAATGGAAATTTCGTACGCGATTGATTTGTGCAACAATCTGTGGTGCCTTTCTCCGAGGGGTTCTAGAACCTGGATCGTTGGGCGGCCCGTTGGCGCGGCCCGCGACCGCCACTGAGGCAGGACAGGCTATCACAGAGGCAGGAGATTTTGTTGGGCGGCCGTACGAGTAGGATTACTAGCAGATAGGTAGCGGCATGAGAAGGCGCAACCATCACGCGTGGGAGAGACTCCACGCAGGTACGCGGCCCGGCACCGGCTCGGCAGTCAGTCAAACAGACGGACCCCCACACAGCCTGGGGGATATGGCCGCGCGCTTTGTCTCAGGCCTTCAGCCTCTCAGCCGGGGTGGATTGCTCAGCGCGGGCAGATCGGCGGGACGATGACGAGGGGTTCGGACACATGGCCCTAGACGGTGCGAGCGACAAGTCCCGTGATGATGAGAGTGCCACGTACTCGTATGTAGTAGAAGTGAACATGTTTGTTGCAAGGCTGGCTATCGTGACGTGGGCAATGGGCGCATGCGGCGGGAAAAACAAGATCCGCAACGGCGGAAACGTGAGAACGTTGATGGGCGCGCCTATCAAGCTTGTCTGGCGGCCAAGCCCAGAAGGCGTCTGGTCGAATTTCCATAGGGGGCAACGCCAAGTGCTTGGCTGTTGGCGAGGCTGCGGAAACCGGGACCCGGCGGGGGCCACGCGACATTTGGTTGTGTAAGGAAAAAACAAAAAATCAAAAATTTCTTCTGCGCATTGGGGAGTTCCATGGAGGAGCTCGTAGCTGAGGGCCGATGGCCGATGGCCGGTACCCGCAACGACGCCGCACGCGTGACCCATTCACCGCGACCACGGAAGTCGCCGTCACCAGCAGAGCCTCACGACGCCACAGACGAGTACTCGGGTATAATCATCGTTGGAGGTGTTCGGGGGGTTGAATTACACTTTCTGCAGTCCAAGATTCCCAAGATCTTCTCTCCACTGTCATCCCGCACTTTCTACCCCATGGGCAGCCTCTCGCCTCCGGATCGTTTTCGTCGCGTTTTCGTGGGCCGTGGCGGATGGGTTTCCAGAATCGGCAGTTTAATGGGGCTTCTCCGCGAAAGCCGGTGGGGCCACCCTGCGCGCGGAGTGCTTGGACAAATCCCGGCCCTCAGATCCCACAGATGTAACATTGTCCACGAGCCCACGGAGCCCTCTTTCACGTTTGCAAACACCAGCCGTCTCCAGCTTGGCACACGTATGTACGTCGTTCCCATGCGTCAATCCATCCTTCGCCCGTCAGCGAAACGCCGAGTTTCCGAGCTGCAATATCTACACCTCCAATTTCTGTGTCATTGCCATTGCCCATTGCCACGCTGCTGGCACCATCGCGTAGGGCTAGCTCATGCGTTGGACCATACGTGTGGTCAGTTTTTTTCTGCTGGCCGCCTCTGGAGGCTTGGCCACGCTCGTCTCGAGCTTGACGAGCTTGACGAGCTTGCGCCTTCTTGGCTGGCTCAGGAAGGGTCCGCCCCAGTTTTCTATGCCCAAGCGGAACCCGATTGCTTGCATTCTGCCGGCAACCATTGCATACATGGTTAAAAGGGCGTCGGCGGCGACTCGGCTGTCGGTCGTACCACGGCCGCCCCAGCTGCCCCGGTCTCGACTGCCCTCACTGCCAGGACTTTCCAGCACCGCTGCACTACTGCCATCCTAGATGCCGTATCCTCCGCGATAGCGCTGTCATCCGACCATCGACCCGCTTGGTCTGTGAGCCTCGAGATGGAACCCCGGGATTGTGGGGCCTTTGCCGCCACAAATGGTTGAGCAGCCAGGGCGCTTGTTGAAAAACATGGATATAAAGAATCCTCCCCTCCGAACCCTTTGCTTAGGCTAGTCGCTGTTTTCCTGGCCTCACACCTACTATGGGTTCCTCCCAATTCCTCTTTGGCTTGAGCGGCCACGCTCTCAGTGTCCTCCAAATCATCTTCGTTGTCTGCCCTGCCTTCATCCTCTTCGGTTACAACCAATCTGGTCTTGGTGGTCTCCTCACTCTCGAGGACTGGGTTAAAACTTTCCCAGAAATCGACACTGTCAATACCAAAGGCGCTGTCAAGAGTCATAACTCTACCATTCAGGGCGTCACCGTTTCCACCTTCACCCTGGGAGCTCTTGTCGGTGCTCTGTCATGTTCCTACACTGGTGATAGGTTCGGCCGCCGCGCCGTCATCTTCGGTGCTGCTGTCCTTACCCTCATCGGCGAGGTTCTTCAAACGTCTTCCTTTGGCCTGCCTCAGTTCATCGTCGGACGCACCATCCTCGGATCCGGTATCGGTATGTTGAGTGCCACGGTTCCTGTTTGGCAGAGTGAGACATCCGGAGCGAAGAACCGCGGCAAGCACGTTGTTTTGGACGGTCTTTTCATCTGCGTTGGTTACACTCTCGAGTCCTGGATCAACCTTGGATTTTTCGAGTTCCACACGGGCCCTGTCACCTGGCGCCCGCCGCTCGCGATTCCTATCTTCTTCTCGCTCGTCCTGATGGCTTCCATCTATTTCCTGCCAGAGTCGCCCCGCTGGCTCGTCCGCAGGGCTAAGATTGATGAGGCCAAATCCACTCTGGCCGGCCTCAAGGGCCTCGAGACGGACTCTTACGAAGTGCAGGCTGAGGTCTCCGCCATTGAAATCTCTCTCGAAGAGACCGGTGCCGGTGCGGCATCACTGAGGGATATGCTCAAGATGGGCGAAGACAAGCTCCTCTACCGCTTCGGTCTTTGTATCCTTCTCCAGTTCTACCAGCAGATGAGCGGCACCAATCTCATCTCGACGTATACGAACATCTTGTTCCAGCAAAACCTCGGGTTGGACGCCGAAACCTCGCGCATCCTGGCCGGTGGTGCACTGACCTGGAAGTTCCTCTCGTCGTTTGTGGCTTTCTTCACCATTGACCGCTTCGGCAGACGGGCTGTGTTCATGTTCAGTGGTGCTGGCATGTCCCTCTGCATGACTTGCTTGTGCATCTGCACTTCCTTCGGCCCTGAAAACCGCGCTGCTCAGATCGCTGCTGCCTGCTTCATCTACCTTTTCAACTTCTTCGTCCCCATTGGGTTCCTGGGCGCCAACTTCCTCTACTGCACTGAGGTTGCCCCTATCCGCCTGCGTGTCGCCATGGCTTCTATCTCCACCGCCAACCATTGGCTCTGGTAAGTAATCCGGGCCGCTCTTATTTGCAAATGAACGCGCATCTAACAGATTTATTTCACAGGAACTTTGTCGTCACCATGATCACTCCCGTTGCCCTCGACACCATCGGTTACCGCTACTACATCGTCTATGCCGTCGTTGGCTTCTGCATCCCTGTCTCAGTATACTTCCTCTACCCGGAGACCATGGGCCGCAACCTCGAGGAGCTGGACTTGCTCTTCCGCGACAGTCCTTCTGCTCTTGCGACTGTCAAGTTCGCCAAGCAGCGTCCCGTACTGCAGCCAACCGAATTCGCTGTGGCGAAGACAGAGAAAGACCACGAATCACTAGAGGCCGAGCTCAAGTCTCAGGCATGAAGAGATTCCGCATAATATTGGCGTTGGGTGATTTGACGAGGCCGGCCTCGGAGGAAAGGTGCGCTTCCTTTTGCGGAGGTAGTTGAGCCTCCCGTGGATGATTGCTCGGGCGGGGTCAACGGATAACCTTCCGTGTCTGACAGGCTGCAGGAGCAACTGTCTGAACTAGTAATGGGGTACTGCATGGACAAGGGGTCCGGCATCATGATTTTCTGTTACGAATGATGTTTTTCCTTTGATGATATCAAATAGACACAACGAAGCGCTTCATGACGATACATTTTATCCGCGTGTCCGGACATCCTGACAGAGACGATCCATGTTGGTGCAGAGTAAGCAGATCCACTTGCTGCGCTTCCAGATATAGTCGGTACCCCGCAACCGATGGCAGATGGGGGCGCAATCAGGCCCTCTTTCAGTAGCGGTATTTTCGCCTTTGCAGATGTTCCTTGTTCTTCCTGTGCTCCTGACTTTTGCCGGCTCAGCATCGCGACGGCCATTTGTGGGCTTTCAGACACGTTTCCCCCAGTCTTGGAAGGATAGGAACACGCAGCGGTGTCTTGGACTTCTGGGTCGCTCCAGGATGGATGAAAATTGGACACTGGCGGTGAATTGGGTCCGATTCGACATGTTGACACCCTTGTCCTTGCCTCCTCTACATCCCATCCTCTGCGAACCATGTGGCGACCGAGTCAGTTGTTCCAGTACCTGCGCCCTGGATTTCGGCAGCTGCAGGGCATTCTGCAGCGGCGGTCCGTGGGAATAGGCGTCCCATCATTGGCTCTTTAGCGCCGCAATAGACTTTATCCGCCTCTGTTATATCCGGCGGGCATTGGGTAGTGCACAAAGTCGGAAAGGGATGTGCAAATGTGGTCGGCAGTGCGTCGCGGCTCGGGCGGGGTCTCGGTCTGGGGTGGCGCGGGTCAAAGCGCGTCGCGGAACAAAGTATCGAGGACTCCGGGCGCACGGCTTCCCCTGGACGTCATCACGCTCATATCAATCATATCCACCACCAGACGCGTCGAGCGTATCCACACTTGCATGGCCATGTTCCAGACACCTCACCACCAGTCGTCGTCGTCGCTGCTGCGTCTGCCGTATGATGTTCGCGTTATCATCTGGGAAGCTGCTTTGGGCAACCGGTGCATCCATATGAGCGGACGCAAGAACCTGGGTCAAAACATGCAGCCGCCGGTTTATGCCTTTGGTCACTTCGTCTGCGCGCTGGCCAAGGAGGGAGCATGCCATGCTTGTGCGAGCTTCGCCGAGTCGTTCAACAAGTTCAGGTTCATTGCGGCTGGCAACCTGGGAGACACGTCCCATGTCTCAGAGAGTGTTGCGTTGCTGCAGACGTGTCGCCTAATGTCAGTCTTATCGACCAGCCTGCATTTGCGGTAAGCTGATAAGAACGTCCCGGCTGCAGCTACCACGAAGCCACCGGCTTCCTATACGGCACTAACACCTTCCAATTCAAAACTCCAAAGTCTCTGAATCTATTCTATAACATGCTATCACGGCCGCGATGGGACTCCATCCATTCCTTGCATATGCACTGGCGCTTCCCTGGCGGCGATAGTGAACAGCTGCAGGCAAAGCTTGTCAGATTCCTAGCCCATTACGACGCATCGGGCGAGAGTCTAGACTTTCTGCGCGGTGACCTCCGTGACAGATTCCCCGACGACTGGATTTTTGCTTGCTCCGCTATCGCCAGAATGCACAACTTACGTGACTTTGGCCTCTGCATTGTACTGCCGAGTTGGATCATGGCACGGGCGCCGGAGATGGTGTCGCTGCTGCGGCCGCTGCAGGCGCTGGAAACAAAAGAAACGTGGACATTGGGTCTCAAGATAGATGACGCGAATGGCAACACGTTGCAGCAATCACTGCGGGATGCTGGCTTCCGGTGTCGCATTGCTCGCATTGTCAATCTTAGAGATGCGCCGGAATGGAAAACTCGTCGCGGTGCTGGGAAGTGCTGTGTACAAGTTCCTCTGCATCCGCTTTGAGGATACAGCCAATCAATATGCCGACTCTCATCACATTGTACAGGGTACCGGCGTCTTGAGGATGGCTAGCATTTACTCTGTCTGGGTGCTATCGTCTACAGTCCTGGAGCCAACCCACAACGGCATTTCTGCAGCTGAGGGAAGACTGAAGTGCTTTTCACCGGACATGCAGCATGTGTTCATCCGATATGCACAATCACCCGGCAACGGCTAAAAAGACTTCCGACCCATGTTGTTGAGGCTCGTGGCGTGCGGTCGAAGTTGTCACTATCTAGGTCGCATTGATCACCGCATGTTCTGGTAAGTTGACCAAAAATATTGGAAAAAGTGGGCTGCAGGTACAGGTCCATTAAGAACATACATATCTACCGTGATACGAAGCTAACGGGTCCACTCACCACTGTCCAACAGTGGGTGCCTGATGTCTCAAACATGCCCTAGTGGATAACAGAGCGACGTCGCTAGGTCCTCCGATGAAAGTGGCCATGGCGTGATAGGCGGGGACGGCCCGGTATATCCATGCTGGGACCCTGGCCGGTAGGTGAAGAAAAAAAAAAAAAAAGAAATCGTGAAGTGATGCTTCAAAGTGCTCGTGGAATTACTTATGCATCAAAGTACCAGAAGAATACCAGGAGTCCACTTCAATACCAGTTTACCACAGATCGTAGCAGATGATAAGAGTCCGTTCACACGAGGGCGTTACAAATATCTTATCTCATAAAGATCTTATCTTTTGCATAGGAACAACAACGTCAAACGCGGAAGGTTCTTGCTAGGAATACGGAGTATCTTCGAATGAACCTATCTCCCACATTCATTTAACTGCGCTTCCATCCATCCACTGAACCTCAACACGTACCATACCATATTATACATTTATTTCATGGGTTGTACCCTATCAAATGTTTTGTTGCAACCGGAGCTTTGGTGGAATTGCTATAATACCAACCATATGCGACCCGGAAGGTCGTTGTCTTTCGTGTCACCATCATCTTTGGCTATGTAAACCCAACAGCCTTAGCAAGAGAAAGATCTATTTCATTACAAAGAATAGACTGGTATAGTGAGAAGGATGGCTTGTGACCACTGTTAAATTGCAGGCATGTGTGCGTTCATGCTTCAATTTACCGCCCCATACGAAGATGCGGGGAGCTGGTACTCCTATTATCTATTATCACTGTTGAAAAACATAATACAAGTAAGTGATAGTCTTCCAGTGGCATCGATCTTTAACTTTATTGTGAAGAGTAGCTCCTAGTGTGGCGGTGTAGCCTTCACTCTCTGTTGTACTGTATAATGTACTGCCGCTACCACCGCTGGCAGCACCTTGTAGCAACAGGGCAGTGGTTCGGGTAGGGGCAATAGTGCAATAGCACCAGTAGGCGCAGCTGACAGTTGCTCAGTTAACTGACCCAGGCGTATAGGGATACAAGAGGTGGTTCCTTCAGGGACATTAAGATTGGTCTATAGCGACAGAAGGTAACGAATTGAAAATTGGAATGAATGTGAACTGTGAATTGGTTTTTTATTCTTGCTTGCCTACTACTAGCCCGGAGTTATACTATGAGCTACCTACTAGCTAAGAAAAGCGCTGCTAAATTTAAATCGTAGACAGCACGACTACACTAAAAACATTAGAGCTAGGAAAGCTTCTTACCTACGAACAAGATTTTATAAACTAGGCTATAGGAAGATGCGTAAGATAAATAAAGTACGAAGTAATACTTAGAAGGATTTAGACCGGTTAACCACACCGTCAATTCACTCTATATATATAGTACTCTTTAATTATTAGTGTATACCGTGTATATACTTAATAACAATCTGTTATTACAAGAACTAAAGACATCTACTTTATAGGATTGGAATTGATTTAGTTCGTCCGTAAGGTATAGTGCAATAGCATGTCAGATAATAAACGAATTAAATATAAAAGTCGCCTTGTAGCCGGATTAAAACCCAAGGGCAAGATGTATTAATATATTCTACAAGTGTATATAGACATTGTTTAAGTAATAATTGGATATTGAAAGTAAAATAACTAAAGAACTTTTACTTCTGATACCGTGTTCTTTGATATATACGAACATACTTATGTAGTGTTACGATCCCACTTCTTTAGCAGACGAAATAGGACTTACTTCTATCGAATTTGCAGCTCTATTATAGCTGGTTTTCACCATGTTTCTTCAGTGTGTGCATGTTTCCAGGAGCCATGACTGGTACATAAAGTATAACCCGTTCGCCGTATCAATAACAGTGAGTGACAGCATGCGGTATTAGGGTGCTACACTGAAGGCGACAAGAGTATCCGGTCAACTATGTATTTTGCTGCACATTAATCATCTTATGAAGTTTGAGATGAGCGTATCCGGTAAAACTTCGATCATTAGGGTAAATCGTGACCAATTTTGATACCGGTGCAATTAAAGTCATCTCCAGTCTTCGCCAATAAACCAATATCTACTGTAGATGTATTGAATTCGCAGTACAAATAAAATGCTTTTCACAATGATGTTGCTAAAGCACCTCGCCTCATCACCACCTGTCCCAAGTCCGTCAAGAGCTTTATAACAAGGAGCCCAAAATGTGGGATGACCGGGTACAGTGGTTAGTAGTGGTGGTGAGAACCATTTGGTGCGTACTCCTACTGTGATAGTGATTTATCTATGGGGACGATGCTGGGCTGCATGGCTGTTGAATGTGGGTTGAGCCTAAATCCAAAATCTAACATTGAGTTTTTAAGCCGAAGTGTGTAATTCACAACCATGAGTGGATAAAAAAAAAAGGAACCGAGACGTGTCGTCGGCGTCGTCGGTGGCGGAAGCTGCGAGGAGTCCATAATCGATGGTCGGCACAAGTTCACAACGAGACTGAACCAAAGGGAACAAACCTAATATAGAAACACATACAGCACGTCCCCATGAGAATGAAGAAAAGAGCTGAAGATGTCGCATCTTACTTACAAAGGCTAGGATAGAGGAAATAAGCTTACCTCGAGATTGTAGTTTTGATTTTTGAATACATCCTGGAACA
Organism: Aplosporella prunicola CBS 121167; assembly: GCF_010093885.1. NCBI lineage: Eukaryota > Fungi > Ascomycota > Dothideomycetes > Botryosphaeriales > Aplosporellaceae > Aplosporella > Aplosporella prunicola. The sequence goes on from NW_022983550.1 coordinate 160,395, forward strand.
TCTAGATTACCCATATGGGTTTCCGAAGTACCAGAAGCGTATATATCCGGGTGGTATATATTTGCCATTATCGTCACTTATAACTTTGAGAACTCGAAGCAGGTCTCAGAGGTGCGGAATGAAGTTGGAGAAGTTTCCAACAATTCTCAAAGGACACCGCCTGAGTTTCAGATTTCAATGAAATCCGAAGGTTTTGGTCCTTCAGGTCCCAGCAGAGGGCGCACCCGGTAGCAGAATTTGCGCCAAAAACTACTATCAATGCTTTGGAAGTTAATATGTAAGCACTGTCTTCTCCTTCGACTCGTTTCCTTGGCTCGTTCCTTACTAAGGCTCGTTCAATTTGCCAGAGGCCAATTCCGGCTTCCTTACGCCGTAGCATCGTTGCTACACGCGTGCTGCAATGTAGACCAACAAGGGTGCAAGGCAACAGAAAGAAAGATAATTAAAAATCGGACCGTGAATGGACAAGAAAAATTGACATATATTCTGCCTCCTTTCTAAATTTTTGAGGCTATTCCATATTTTGCAAACGACGAAGATCGATCCCATCCCATGACTGGCTTTGTAAGCCCAACACCGTATGCTCCCAAACGCCGCTTCCATGAGAGTACACGCTCTCAGTGAGCTGAACACGCGTAACGAAATCGCCTACTCCTCCATGGAATCGACAACTGTGACTTCTTGACTGGCCGCGCTGTAGTACCTGTGGAAGCCGTTAATATGCTGTATTCTCTAGGCCCAGAGTAGACTGGGGGACCACTTACGCCTTGATTTGGATTTTGAAGTCGGCCATGTGGACGCCAAACAGCTTGAGCAGAGCAGTCTGGTGGCTGTTAAGTGTCTGGCCCTCCTTGCAGACGGTGTATTCCTGGTCAAGGACGACCTTGCCCTTGTCAAGGCGGGTGGGCATACCCCACTTGCGAACCGTAACCTCGACGGGGTGCGGCAGAGGGGTGTCCTCACTAGCGGGGACCTGGCCACCGGTTGAGTGAACCACACCCTCTGGCACGACAAAAGTGCTCGAAGCGACGACGCCCGCGCGCGCAAAGTCTGTCTGGGCGTAGTTGGCAAAGTACTCGAGGATCTCGGCCGGCTCGCGCGACGTGAACAGCAGTCCCACATTGCCGGCAAGGTGCGCCGACAGCTTGTGAAGGTTCGGAAGGTGCTCAGAGGCCGCGTCGGTGCCCAGGGCTTTCGCCATGACCTTGGTCTTGCCGAAGAAGATTCTACGCACGGTCAAGTCAGTGAGAGATTGTTACAGCGCCGCCTGTGCGCATGCGGTGCAGCGGAGGGGAGGAGGCTAGGCACACACCTGCTATCGGAGAACTCTGCGCGCACCTCCTTCAGGTAGTTGTTGCGCATGTTTTCGACGTCGAAGACGAAGGCATACTGGTGCTCGTCGGCGGCCTCGCGCACATTGGCGAAGAGGCGCTCAGAGAGCTCCTTGCCCTTCTTCTCGACCTTGGAGAGGTGGACGACCTTGGCGCGCTTCGACTTGGGCATTTTGGCGGTGAAATGGGCACGAGAAATGGGAAAGAGCGATGGTGTTGATAGTTGAAATTTCCTGTTATCTTATCGCGCGGGAAAGTTTTCACGAGGTCTTGCGCGCCGCGGCCGCAGCTTTAGACGAGCCCAAGCTGCCGCGCTCGACACCCACCCTGCTCGCTGGCATCATGGTGAGCGCGCGACATGCTGGGGTTTATGGACTATGTGCAAAACGCCTTCTACGAGGCCACGCACTGGAACCATGACAACTCCTACTCCTACTTGACGGCCACCGCCCAAGGTACCTATGTCCCTACGCTTCTCACCGCCGACGCCGCCATCTGACGTGTGAACTTGCCAGCGCTCCTCGACTTCCAGACGCCTCGCGGCTTGTGCCTCAACCTCTCCTCCCTCTCGTCGCCCAATTTCGCCACGTCATACTCCATCGGCACCATTGGCGTCGTCGATGGCTCTCTCTCCTACCTCTATTCGTCTCTGGCGCTCGATGCCAAGTCCAGGAGCAATGATATAGACCTGCACCACCTCGTGCGAGGCTATCGCCACTTGAAAGAGCTGAGGAGGCCGGATGAGCCGTGGTGGTGGGAAATATGGCACGGGGGAAGGCGGGTAGATCGGAAAGGTAGCAGTGGCCTTACAGCTTGGCAAAAGCGCGACACTGATCATGGGACCAGCTACGGCGCTCTACGGGCGAATCTACCTACCGACCAACTCCCTCGAAGCGTTGTACCTTCGTAGAGTCTCACCGACGCGGCAGCTGAGGATTGCTTGCGTCAGCGATTCCAACGTGAGCAATGGCGGGACGATTCTCGGTGTGGTGCAAAACGACTATGGCAAGTACAGCACGGAATACCTGTACAGCACGGACAGCGCGCTGCTGGGGGTTCGCGGCCTCTACAACTTCGGGCCTGATCCGAGAAACCCCACCGCGGAGGAAGCCAAGACTCTCAGCCCGGAACGTGTCAGCGGCATGTTCAGCGCGGGTGCCGAGCTCTACTACGGCATTTTGAACAAAAGCGGCGGGATGAGCACTGGTCTGAGGTTCACGACGCTGCCGCAACACACGGGGTTCCCCTACACGATGACGCTGACACTGAACCCGCTGATGGGCAGCTTGTCTTCCACATACGCGGTTAAAGCGGGGCACAATGTCTCGCTGTGCTCTCGCTTCGACTTCAACTTTTACTCTTACGAAAGCGATCTTCAGCTGGGCTGCGAGCTGTGGCAACGCAGGAAGGAGACGGAGGTGGAAGAATGGGCGGCGCGGCTGATCCGGCCCGAGTGGAAGCAACAGCAACAGCAGCAGCAGCAGCAGCAGCAGCAGCAGCAGCAGCAGCAGCAACAACAGCAACGTCACACGGCGGCAGACGACGACGTGTCGGGCGTGATCAAGGCCCGGGTTGACCAGAAGTGGCGGATAGGAGTGCTGTGGGAGGGACGCATCAAGGAGCTCCTGTTCACCCTGGGCGCCAGCTTCGACCTGAAACGACGGGAGCAGATCTTTCGGGCGGTTGGCGTCGAGGTGCAGTATTCATCCTAGCCCGATCGCAGATCCCGTCGGGGCGGAGGAAGCACGGGTTTTCCCAGGCATGACACGAGCTGCCAAGGCGCGTTGAAACGGGGAAGGATTGGTTGGATTGCTAGACAGGGGGAGCGGGGGCGCGTCAGAGGCAGCAGCAGGCGCGACAGAAAGCGGCGAATCGCGCGACTGGCGGGGCTTAGCGCGGCTTCCCCCTTGGGTCGTCGGACGGCGGGCGCCGGGCGTTCCTGCAGAAGCGGCCGGGCCTAGGGCGTAGTGTGTGTGCAAGCCCCAACCCAACTTTTGTGTGTAGGTAAAAATAATACCACCGAGAGAGTAGAGAGAGAGAGAGTGTGTGTGTGTGAGAGTGAGAGAGCCACCACCAACCCTCACCACCACCATCACCATCACACGCACTATCGCCACCACCAACAACTACTATGGCAACAACAACAACAACAACAACAACACACCCCGGGTTGCATTGTGTATGTGTGTGTATGTGAGTGAGAAAATAATGCATGAATACCTGGCTAGCTGGCTGGCTACTGCTGGTGCTGGTGCTGGTGCTGCTGATGCTGCTGATGCTGCTGGCCCTGGCTACTGCTGACTGCTTGCTGCTGGTCAACAAGTGCCCCCCAAAAAAAAAAAAAAAAAGCTGGCGTCCGCCGCCCAGTGAGATATTTATACACTCGCCGCCTCCCCGCCGCACCAATCAGCGCCGGCCGCCCTGGTCCCCGTACCGCGGTGGCCATGGCGTGAGGGGCCACTCCTGTAACACCGAGTCGCGCGAGTCGTCGTCGTCGGCTTCTCCCTCCGTACGCAGCCTAGCCACGCCCCCCTTAACATCAAACCTCCTCGCGAGCCCCAGCGTCTTTCATTTACACGCCTATTCACCATCCATACCAGCCTGGATTTCGCTGCCATCGTCATCCCGACCAAGGTGCGATCTCCACCACCTTCTCTTCTCGCTGTCGCTGTTTTTTTATCGACGCCGTCACTCCTTTCGGCCGTCTGTTCACTCATTTTGGGCGCCGCCCGTCCCCTCCTTAGACCCAGCTGCCCACCGCCTCCGGTCCTCGATCCTTTTCGGCTTCATCGCTCCCCTCTGACGGCCAACCATCTTCACCTCTTCTTCCTGTCAGAGACGCTTTGATTCCGCCCCATCTGCTCGCCTGGCCGCACGTTGCACATCCCTACCTCTCGCGGTTCCTCTCCTTGTACCCATCCCGCGCCGGATGCTCTCCTGAGCCTTTACATTCATTCGGACCATCACCGCCTCTTGACCAACCACGTCCTTTTGCCCCCTCACGAACGTCGCGACACGCCCGTCACCTTCGCTCGGCCCCGGACCATCCCCGCCCCGTCCCCGCCGCTGCCGCTGCTGCCGTGTCCATATACATTGCCGCTCCCCGAATGCAGTCAGCCGGCGCGCCAACCATGAACTCGACGCCATCGCCGGCCGCTTCGGCCACCACGCAGAGCTCTGCCTCGCGTCGCCCGCCGCGCAAGAGCACCCTCACCCAACAGCAAAAGAACCAGAAGCGCCAGCGCGCCACCCAAGACCAGCTCGTGACCCTCGAGATGGAGTTTAACAAGAACCCCACCCCCACCGCCATCGTTCGCGAGAGGATCGCGCAGGAGATCAACATGACTGAGCGCTCGGTACAGATCTGGTTCCAGAACAGGCATGTGCCCCCCGCCGACCTTGTTCTTCCTTTTTAGGCGCCGCCCCATTGGCCTTGCTAACTTAACCCGCAGGCGAGCCAAGATCAAGAACATTGCGAAGAAGAGCATTGAGAGCGGGGAGGATTGCAATGACATCCCCGAGTCGATGCGCCGCTACCTGGCGCTCCAGGCCATGGAGTCTGGCAAGGGCCTCGGCCGCGACTTTCTCGGTCGCACCGGCGGCATGGCTTCGTACGGTAGCGGTATGCTGCTGAACACGGAGACCAGCTCCTCCAAAGTCGGTAAGTCGCATCGCGTCTGGTCATGCTGCATTGCCTCTGCGCGCATACTTACTCGCCATCAGTCATCCATCACTTCGCATGCCGCTCTCTGAGCATCGGCTCGTGGCGCCGCGTCGGCCAGAGTGCCATGGACCTCGTCATTTTCTACTCGCCCGAGAAGTGCTGCGTCACCTACTACATCAACAACGACTCCGCTGGCTACAAGATTGAGTATCCTTTCTCGTACATCAAGAACATTTCTCTGGAGCTTGGCGACCAGAACGCCGCCGAGGGCGCTTCGCAGAGGCCCGGCGGCTTGATTGTAGAGCTGACGAGGCCGCCCAACTTCTTCATGGACTCCTCCGGATCTGGTGGTTTCTACCAGTGCGGCGACTTCACCGAGGACCAGCAAGCTTCGCAGGTCCTGGTCCACCACCTCGGTGGTCACCCCAAGGTCCTCAGCGGCCAGCTCGCCAAGCTCGTCTCTCTGGAGTCCTTCCAGAACAGGCACAACTTCTTCGATCCCAATGCTTTCGCTGTTTCCGCGCCTGTCTCTCCCGTCAACCACCGCCCCGCCTCGCAACCCAACCACTTTGTCCACCCCCACAATCCCGCGTCTGCGTACCACCAGCCTAACCCCTTCGAAATGGGCGGCGGACTCCAGCCCCAACGTGGACACAAGAGGCAGCGGAGTCGCTCGGTGCCAGTTGCAATGGACTTTTCAATGCTGCGCCAAAACCCCATGCCTTCGTTCCTCATCCAGCCCGAGCCGTCCTCCTATCCTGCGGCGCCTTACACACCGCAGCAGGAGATTTTCGCGCCGATACCTCAGCACCACAACATGAACGGCCCGATTGGACCCCAGTTGAGCATTGACACTTCGGCCGGTTACGGCATGGACTACAGGCAGTACCCGATGTCCGCTACCACGGCCAACTCGCCGTCCGATTACGGCACGCCAGGTTTCTTCACGTCGAATCCCGGTCCTGACAACGTTCCGGCCGCCAACTTCAGCACACCGTACAGCGTGCCTTACCTCTCTCCTCTGCCCGATCAGTCGAGCATCCCTCAAGCGTCCGTGTCCCCACTGTCCGCCATGAGTCATGGTGACCCGATTATCGCGAATCAGTCGCCTCCGCTCACCTCTTTGGGCCGAGCTTCTTCCGCCGATCTGTACCCGATGGCGCACGAGAGCGCAGTGTCAGACGATGGCATGTCGTTGAGTGAGATGTACTCGAAGCAGTCGCTCTCGCTACCGTTCCGGTCGCCGCTCGACGACAGCGCCATTGAAGACCTCGACATGTCGAATCTCGTGTCCTTCGGCACGATTGATCCGTCAAGTCTGTCGCCAGAGAATCATCAACAACAAACGATGTAGTTTTCATAGCCGGCTGCCCAGGCCCCTTGGCAACGGCTCACGGCGCGTACCTGAGAGCAAGCAGTCGCGGAGGTCCGTTTGTCTTGGAAATAGACCCATTGGGCTTCTTGCGCACCTCGGTACCGCTATTTACATAACATGCACATCTACGCCACCGATCGTTGATACCCTCCTCAAACCAGTTTTTCAAGCGCCTGTTTCTTCTTCCCTTCGCATAGTTGGACTCAACTAATCTTATTCTTTAATACGATCGATCGCAAATCAACAATCAAATCACTGACGCAGACTTGGACGACAACAACAACCCACATTTTCCGGAAGGCTGAAAGGCGTTTTTGTTCGGTTGGCAGTCACAGGACCAATACGGCCGGTACAGACACGAAAAGAGGAGAGAGGCGGACTGGTTGAACCTGCGTCATCCGTCCTTTTGCTATTCATTGCCGCTGGGAGAGGCAGAGCTTTTGCTTTCTGTTCTTGCTTCTTATTTTTCTTTTCTTCTTCTGGTTCTTTTATCTCCTTTCTGCTTTCTAGCCATGGAAAAATTATGCTACTGAGCTTTCTGTTGACCTTCTCTCGGCGGATCTCTGTTGCAGGTCAAGCCCCCTTTTCTTCCCTTTATCTTTCTTTTTTATGTGTGCGTTTTTGCGGACCTTCTTCTTCTCTCATTTTCCTTTGTTTTGGGTTTTTGATAAGCAATCTTGCAAGCTTGAATCTGTCTTCCGTTCGCGTGCTTGGGCATAGCAGAAAGCGAGAAGAGATGGCTCTGACAAGAAAGAGGATAGGCGGGGCAATCAAGGAGCATGGTGCATACTCTGTCGCCGCTGCGCGGAAGAACATCATGAAGTGGTATGAAGGCGAGCAGTTGCGGCTGCCGCCGGCACCGCTTCTCTGCGCTTTCTCACCTCGTCTCGGATAAACAACGGAATGGTTCTTTTGTCTCTTTTTGGTTCCATGGGCTGTGATGATGAGGATGTCTTGAGTACGCTTGTGTCTTGTTTTTATCTCTCTCGCGTGTAAAGCTAGGCAAACTCAGTATTACCACTGCGTCGATAAACGACGGCTTGGTTCACGAGACAGGATGGTTGCATGAGGACGGCAGACATGTGCTTTAGGATGCGCTTCTTAAGTCGAAGGCCGTCATTTCGTTAAGCAACTGACGAAGGCGATAGGCGCCCACATCGACGTGGCAGCGGGCGCCGGTGGGGGGACGTGGAGCCCATAACTATGACGGGGTGAATTGGCGGGCGCAAGTATAGCTCGGGTTGTATTGTATGCATGCATCAAGATCAGCGGAGGGGCACAGGACCTGCTCGCTCATGCAAGCGTGACCGGTCTACCGGAGAGGGGGGGGGGATGCAGCTTGGTCGCGAGGCATTCCAGAAGTCGCGCACACACGGTCGACGGTGGAATGGGACGAGGCAGTCTCCTGATCAGCGCAAAGGGGCTGGTTCAGCCTTGCGGGAGGGCGGTAGTGGCGGAGGTGCCGCATGCCGCCCCCTCGCATGAGGCGCCAATAGGGTCGACGGATATAGTGAGGGCGACAGTGCCGTCCGCGGGCGCCGATGACGACGCTAGGGTAGATGGGTAGCTACACCTACTTCACCTGACCTGTTTTCATTATCGAACACTCGCTCGCGGACCACCGGCAACTTGTTTCGTGTGTGGGCTTCCTTCCGTCCTTTCCCCGGTTGCGCGTACCCCGTCTTGGCTCTCAGCAGCACGCGTCTCCCCTTTTGATCGCCCTGCAGTCTCGACGCCGCACCGCCCCCCCTTTGATCTGCTCAACTGCTCGCTCCTCTTCACGCCACCGTCGTCGAACCCCCTTGGTCTGGTCGAGATCGAGTCACGCCGTGCTGGGTCGCTCCGTCATCACGGTAGGTCCCGAGTAGCTGTCGCCGTGAGGTAGAGAGCTGTACTTGTATTACCAATGAGGTGTACATACCACGTACAGCAAACACGTGGCGCGTCTTCCTTAGGCCCGGCGAGCTTGTTTTGCTACTAAGTTCACCATCTAACCAACACACCAGGGTCCGCAGGCCTTGGAAACGGGCCTTCGAGAAGGATGCTGCCGTGCCACGCCATGGCCGTAGCATCATTGGTCCCTTCTGCGCGATGCGGCCCGCTGCTGATCCCCATCACCTGCGCAACACCATCTGGCCCATGAGGAAAGAGCTAGGAGCCCAATGCGGAAAGAAGCCACCCATCTCAATTCTCCATCCCTTTCATACGTCAAACAACGCGCTCGTGCGCTGCCTAGCTAGGGCGGATCAACCGTGGCTCAGATGGCCTTGAGGCTCTCTGGGGAGCACGATATCCCACATGCTGCCAACATTGTACCCAGAATGGGCTGTGTTGCTGCCAACAAGGTTGCGCGTCTCCACGCACGCCCTTGGGGGCAGACCTTAATCCCCCAATTAAGCACCCCGCAAGCTGCTTGTCGAAGAGCTGGATGCTTTGGTATATAGATGCGGCGAAAGTGCCGTGCTTGGTTGCTGGACCACCAGGCTAGATACCACTCTATCTCTGTCCCTTCCTTCGGCCTTCTATTACTTTCGAGTTAAGTCTTCCGCCATCATGTTGCCTAGTTCAGCCCTCCTCTTCCTGGCCTCGACCCTTTTCGCCTGGCCCAGCTCCGCGCTCCCGGTGGCGGGTGCCGACGCCCAGTCCTCCGACTCGCAAGACGGCGAGACGTACATCTCGTCCGGTGCCGTCGTGGGCCAGAACTTTGCCGACCCGTGCATCATCCATGTCGACAACATGTGGTGGGCCTTTGGCACCCAGGGCGCCGACAAGCACATCCAGGTGGCCAAGTCGCCCGACTTCAAGAACTGGACTTTGCTCGAGGGCGTCGATGCCCTGCCCAGCCCGCCCGACTGGGTCGACCTGCCGGTCATGAAGCAGCTGGTCGAGCCGCTGACCGAGCCGCTTGGGAAGCCGCTCAACGACGCCAACCCCATGCAGGCCAAGAACACGTGGGCACCTGACGTCGTGCAGCTCGACGACGGCAGCTTCGTCATGTACTTTAGCGCTGCGAGCCGCAAGGACCCTTCGAAGCACTGCATCGGTGCGGCCAAGTCCATAGACGTCAAGGGCCCGTACATCCCCATCGACACGCAGATGGCATGCCCGCTCGAGCAGGGCGGCGCCATCGACCCGGCCGGCTTCAAGAACTGGGAGAAGAAGGGCAGCGGCTGGGGCCTTGGCAGCTCCAACTTCCTGGCCAACGCCGCCGACAACAGCTGGACGAACCTGCTGTGGGGTGCCGGCGGCAAGGGTGGCCAGCGCTACATTGTCTACAAGATCGACGGTAAGCTTTAGTTTTATTATATCTAATTTATCGAGGCGACAAATAACTAACGCATCCACCAGGCAACAGCATTGGTAACGGCAACGCCAAGGGCCACGGCGGCTGTGGTAACACGATTGACCCGATCAAGCCCACGCCCATTGTGCTGCAGGCCGTCGGCCCCGACGGCATCACGCTCATTGGCGAGCCGAAGCAGATCCTGGACAACTCGGGCCTGTCGGACGACGGCATTGTCGAGGCGCCGGTGCTGATCAAGACGGCCAACTCGACCTACGTCCTCTTCTTCAGCAGCGGCTGCTACAGCTCGCCCGACTACACGGTGTCGTACGCCAGCGCGCAGAACATCGACGGCCCCTACGAGCGCGCGCCCGAGCCCCTGCTCAAGACGGGCGACTTTGGCCTCCAGGCCCCCGGTGGCATGGACGTCGCGTGGGACGGCAGGCACATGCTCTTCCACGCCGACTACCCGGACGCGGCGACGCGCGCGGCGTGGGGCGCCATGATTGGCATGCAGGACGACGGCAAGGTCGTGCACGTTTAAATTTGAGGAAGCGGTTGTGATGATGATGGTTGACATGCTTGTGGATTGATCTGTTTGGATTTCTCGCGGCCGTCTTTGCACGAGCCGCATGTTATGAGCGCCTTCTTTCTCCGCACACGATAGAACAGCACCGGTTATATATGACGGGTATATACATACGCCGCGGCTCTTCAGCTAGCTAGCTTTACCTAGCTAGTTGGAGCCCGCTAATGTTAATTCGATAATCCCTCGAAACTCCTTATGGTTACGATTCTGCTTCTTTCTTCCCCGTGTCTTTCTCTTCTTTGGTATTATTCCTCTCCCCCACACCCACACTCCCACTCGCACTCGCACCATCCCCATCGCTCTCCTCCCCTCCGTCCTCCTCCTTGTCCTCCCGCCTCCCCCTTTTCGCCACCAAGCTCCTCGCCACCGGGCAAACCCACACGTCGGGCCCGACCTCGTCGTCGCGCGTGCGGTGCCGCTCGACCAGGCCCTCAATCTGCCGCGCCACGGTCCCGTTCGACGACAGCGTCGTCGCGCCCACGGCCCAGCCGTACAGGAAGATGGAGCGGTTGATCGGGGTGAGCTTGGCGGCGACGGCGCGCGCCACGGGCGGCAGCGCCGGGTCCGGGTCCTGCGCCGAGGGGTCGGCGTCGTCGTAGGGCGTCTGCACGATGCGGATGGGGAGCTGCAGGTCGGCGGGCACGGCGTGGATGGAGAGGGCCTGCAGCTGGTCGAGCAGGGAAGGCGGCGCGCCCTCTGCCTCTGCCGCCGTTACTGCTTCGCCTGCGTCTAATTCGTCGCCGCCGCCGCCGTCCAGCAGGATGCCCGCGCGCGCCACCTCGGTCTCGGTGCCAATCGTGGCCACGATCTCGCGCATGCGGCGCGCGGCGGCGGCGGTGCAGACGAGCTGGCGCCCGGCCAGGGCCGGGTACAGCGCGCGCGGCAGCAGGGCGCTGCTGGCTTCGTCGCGGATCTGCGCGCGCACGGCGCCCGGGTACCAGGGCTGGGGCGCGACGCGCGAGTGCGAGATGTCCGAGGCCAGGGCGACGAGGAGCGTGCAGTCGATGTTGAGGGTCGGGGTGAAGGCGTGCGTGGCGTCGTGCAGGAGGGTGGTGAGCGTGGGCGAGGGAGAGGGAGAGGGCGCGGGTGATGAGGAGGAGGAGGAGGTGGTGGTGGTAGAGGACGTTTCTAGCTCGATGCCGGTGCTGCTGCGGATGCGGGCGAGGAGGGCGTCGACTTCTTTGATCCGGCCCTCGGTGATCTTGACCAGCACGAGGCGCACGCGCGGGTGCCGGTACTTGTATCTATTCGCGCGGGCAGCGCGCGCCAGCGCCCTAGCCGTCTTGACGATGCCGACCTCGTCCTCGTCGTCGTCGCTGTCGTCATCCAAGTCAATAGCACCAGGGCCAGGCCGCCCCGAGTCCTCGTCGTCGCTGTCGCTGTCCGAGTCGTTGTGCCAGCCCTGCCGCGCCATCTGGAAGATGAGCTGCCGCTCCGAGATGGCCGACACTTTGACCCACTCGGCGCCGCCCTCGACGACAGCGTCCACCAGCACGCCGTCGCGCGTCTTCTTGCGGTCAGCGGCTGCTTTGGACGCAGGCGAGAGGCCGCGATGCGAGGGCTTGGGCTCCGAGGGGTTGCGCCAGAAGGTCTGGCGCAGCGCGACCAGGCCGCGGCACTGCTTGACGGTGGCCCAGATGGCCTCGTAGGAGGCGAGATTGGTCGAGCTGAGCTGGTGCTTGATGCGGCCGCCGCTCTCTGGCGAGTCCAGTAGAAGGCGTTCGATGAAGCGCTTCTCGGCCTGGGTGTCTTGCATCAGGGTGCGGTGGCCATAAACGGGAGGTTTTTTGGTCCCGGTGAGCAGTTGCTCGAACTGGTCGAGCTCGGAGAGTAGTTGGTTGCATCGGCGCAGCAAGTCTTGGGCCTCGTCTTGAATTTCACCCATGGTGTTCCTAGCTCTTGAATTGGGAGAGTGGAGTCCCCAAGTGTTGTTTATATGTCAGTGACGGTGAGTCAGGCGGCCCCCAAAGGCAGACATCCCTCAGCCACAGCACCGCCTCTCCCGATGACCCGCCGCCGCCGACCGCCGACCCCGCGAAAACGCACCTCACACGGGCACTTGGCTCCTCCATCCTCAACCCAGTCATGCCCTACTTCACCTCCAGCGCCGAGTGGTACGAGCAGTCCGCTCTGCTGCTCAAGGCCCGGCCCACGACCGTATGTTCCTCCCTCCCTCCTATCTATCCAATCGCTAACACCACCACCGCCGCTGCCGCAGGCCCGCATCGTGACCAAGTACTCGATCATCAAGCGCAAGGAATCCAAGGACCGCGTGCGCAAATCCGCCACCAGCGATCCGGCCGGCGACGCCTCGGCCACGGCGCCCCATGCCGACAAGGCCCCCGCCCCCGCGACGCCGCGCGCCGCCCTCACCCTCAAGACGTACGACCCGGCGTCGGGCGTGTGCCTAAAGTACCAGACCAGCAAGGCCCAGGAGGTGGGCCGCCTGGTCGCGAGCCTGGAGAAGCTGGCGAGGTCCATGGCCGCCTTGCCAGACGTCGCCGAGGGTATGTTGTTCAATTGCAATTGCATCGACCATGCTAACCTTGTAGACATCGCCATGCCCGACGCGCCCCCGACCGACCAAAACACCGGCACCAACACGCCGAACCCCGACGCCGCTAAGCCCGCGCCTACCGCTGGCGGTGGTGGCGGCGGCGGCGGCAAGAAGAAGAAAAAGGGCAAGAAATGAGGCGAGACGCGCATGGCTTGGCGATTTGAGGAGCAATACCAGGGACGGGAAAATAGGCTTGGGTGCTCATTGCCAGTGAGCTCCGCGGATTCGACAAGCGCTCGTATGGTGCGCCTGTGTTTGGCTGCTGTGACGCGCGGGGTCCCGGGCTTGGGTGGCGTGATGGCGTTGTAGAATGGGGTGGGCCATGAGGCAGCTTGCTTTATGGGGACGAGCGAGGCGTCGCTATATGCCGGTAGAAGAGAGGGGGTGCTGTCTTTGGATGGAGACAGGACTGCGAATAGCAGTCATTTTTTGTTGCGTGTTCATATGGCTTGCTTCCGCCTGTTGTGCTGTGGGACTGCTTCGTTTCGGGTGTGGCTGACGAATCTCTTGTGGTGACGGGGATCTGTCATACATGTCTCAGAAATATGCTTCACGTAAGGGCAGACGCCTTTTTATCTATACAGAATTCGATATTTTCCAGACACAGGGCGAAATGCTTCAGATGAAATCGTGTCGATAGGAGACTTTCAAATGAGATTGTCAATCTCAGTCGACACATAACCACATGTCACAACAAGCAGAGCTGTAGACCACCGTATTACCTCTACAAAGCCAAGAAGCCAACACGACCCGGTACGCGATTTGCGATTGTTTTTCAAGAGAACAGATCCGAGGGGGTATCATACAAGTGTGCCTGCCTGCTCTTTTGACACTGTTGCGCAGCCATGGCATCCAAAAGCCCTGTCTCTCCTTGCCATAATTCAGTCATTACTTCTTCCACGCTTCATCAGGCCCCTACTACTCGTCATCATCGTCGTCATCCCATCCCGCCCTCATTTCAGACCATCCACACCCCCACCTGCGTCCTTCGCTCTCGCCGCAGTTTCTCAACTCTCTCGCTTCGCGCTGGCATTCCCGCCAGCACCTGGCCGTGTAGTCGTCTCCAATACTTACCAACTCTCCTTCGCTCGTCCACGTCAGGCTCGTAACCTCCCTTTGGTGACCGCGAACCAAAGGAGTGCCCAGGTCATATATAGGCACCGTATCTGCCATGCGCGCCGAAAAGCTGCCGGTACTTCTCTTCGTAGAAGGGCGATCGGAAAGTAATGAATGAGAGTGCGTACTACTATCCGTCGACCTCGAGGATTTGTTCCATTTGAAGGTTCGCTCGTCGGTTGGGAAGAGGATTGGGCATCCATCACTACTGCCGACGGCCAGCATTTCGGTCTTGTCTGCTACGGCCTTACGAAGCGATGTCTTGACCCAGAAGCTTGTGGCGTGCAGCCTCTCGTGTCTGAATCCGTACAGTGGACCAAGCCCAATTTTGTCCGTGCCGCTTTGCTTTTTGCGGTTGCTGACGGTACCCGAAAGCTCTGGTGCGCTACCAAGGACCAGATGTGCTGTGGAATAAGCATAGATGGTGTTGTCTCGACTGAGAGCGTAGAGGCGACCACCATCGCCAGATAAGGATAGACTATTAATACCAAAATGACGGTGTTTGCTGTGGGATTCGGGTTGGCTGGTCGTAGAGATAGGCATCGCGCGCCGGTTGTAGCGCCCACGAATGTCCCACAGTTTGACGGCAGTTGATGCCTCAGAGGCGGTCAACAGGAGGTGCTCCCTCCCCGGAACATTTAGAAAAGACAGAGCGGTGATAGAGACATCTCCCCTTCTCCCAGGAGCCTCGTTCCTCCACGGCCCATCCTTTTGCGATATGCTCATCTGCGCCACCGTGAACGCGGAACTCTGTGCTTGTCTCTCGGCATGTGCGCTAGAGATCGTGTTGTAAGTGCTCGCGTAAGTGATTTTCTGCTCGGAAGGGGATGATGAACCATCGAAAGCCACGCGGAGATCTTTGATAGCTCCTTCCGAGCCACTGCATCTGAGGTCCCACAATCGAACAGTTCCATCCCGACTTGAAGTGGCGATAACATTGTCATTGCCGGGTTGGAAGCAAACCTGCTTTACAGAAGAATGGTGGCCTCCTTGGCCGCCCATGACATATGTGCTCTGCTGTGTCCGGACATCAATGACATGTCCTGTCTGGTCACCAGATGCTGTGGCTAACAGGAAGTCATCCGACGAAAAGGCAAGGTCCATAACAGCATTGCTGTGGGGTCGTAATTTGATATACGCTTGTGAGAACGGAGGGGTGCTGTCTTTCGCAGACTCCAACAACGAGACACTGCCATCCTCATCTCCAATAGCAACAAGTGAATTTGCTACACAAATTGTTAGTTTTAGGCAGAATAGGTTTATACCAAAACATGTACTTACTGTTACAACTAGCAGTACAGAAAGGCAAATCACTGCCGGAAGAATACAAATCTTCGGGTCTGCTGTAAAAATTGGATGTTTGGCTTTGCCAGTCCGTGCAGTGATCGTAGACACGGCCTCGTCCGATAGCTCTCCGGCCGCCAAACAAGCGTTGTAGAAGACGCGAAGCAGTACTAGATGATGGGGCTCTTCGAATTGGCAAGGAAACCTTCGTCTCCTTCTCCTCCTCCTCTTCTTCTTCCTCCTCTTCCTCTCCTTCTTCCAGTTCCAGGATGGTAGTTTCGGCATCAGAGTCCACGTCGACTACATCTTTGGCGATGTCAAACTTGACTGTCTGAACGGCAGCACGAGACTTCTTGGACGGGGAAGGCTGGACGGGCGAACTCTCTGGAGAGGGGAGGAGCTTCCTCTTCTTGTTGTTCTCGAGCTTTGGGGTGATGCAATTTTCAAAACCGGTAGAGGCAGGTTCGGAGAAGACTATATGTCTCCTTGGTGACCGCCTACGGTTGACGGCATTACGAGTGATATCGCGTAACTGGCGTCCGGAACGGGACTGGCTGATGCTGCTGGAAGAAGTGCGGGGCGTGAAGAACTTGTTGAAGCGTTTCGGCGTGATGGGCGGGGGCTTCTTGGGCTTCTTGGAGTGGACCGGCCTCGAGGACGTCGGGGAGGGCGGCGATGACGCAAATGTCTGTGAAGACGGGAGGTGATGGTCGTAGAGGGTCTCTTGCGAGGAGGTAAAGGCGGTAGATTCGGCCATTGCTTGCCCAGTTTATGAAATGCAAGGAGAGAGTGGAGGCGGTAGCATTGGAGGATGTGGTTGTGGAATAAGAGCAGGACGACGGGGGGACCGAGCGCGCTCAGGTGCAGCCGTGGCGTGTCGCGACACAGGCGCGTCTCCGCGTTTTTGCGTGTGGCGCCCTTAAATTGCTCCCGACGTCGGCCCGCCGGCCGCATCTTTTTTCCGCCAAAATTTTGGGACGCAAGAGCGCCGATGCGCCGCAAGAGAGTACTGCAAGCCAGACACCCTCTGCCTCCTCTTACCCCCTAACCATGGCCCCAATCAAGCGGGGTGCCGACGGCGAGTCCGCCGGATCCAAAAAGCAAAAGCATTCCGCCGACGACCGCGCCGCCAAGCGCCAGCGGAAGTCCGATGTCACGCCTCAGGATGGAAACTCGAAGCCTGCGAAGACCGGGGAAAAGACAGACAAGCCTCTACCCGTCTCGTCGCTGTTGAAGCAGGAGGAGCGCTCGTTCCCCCGTGGTGGCGCCAGTGTCTTGACTCCTCTTGAACACAAGCAGATCCAGAATGAGGCTACACGCGACGTCCTCTTCGAACAATCGAACAAGCGCGCGCCCAAAGGTGGTGAGAGCGATGATGATGTGGACATGGAGGGCGCGGAAGGCGCAAAGCCAGCAAAGAAGAAGAGGAAGTCCAAGGACCGCAAGAGTGGTGCTGGCGCAGAGAAGAAAGAGACGGAACTCAGGATTGAAGGTTTGAGCTACAAGAAGCTTGCGCCGGGTTCCATGGTCCTCGGACAGATCACGCAGATCACGTCGAAAGACATCGCACTTTCTCTGCCAAACAATCTTGTCGGATTCGTCCCCTTGACCGCCGTATCGGACCAATACAACGAACGGATAGAGGCACTGCTGGGTGAGGATAAGGAAAGCGAAAATGAGGAAGAGGAGTCCAGTGAAGATGATTTGGAGTTGAAGAACATCTTTAGCTTGGGACAGTACCTGCGCGCCACCGTGACTTCTGTTGGCGACGACTCTAAGACGTCACAGAAGAGCAAAAAGCGTATCGAGTTGTCGGTAAACCCAAAGGACGCAAACAATCGCATCCAGAAGTCGGATCTCGTGGTGAATTCTATGGTGCAGGCTTCTGTGGTCAGCGTGGAGGATCATGGTCTTGTCATGGACTTGGGTTTGGCCGATGGCGCCATCAAGGGTTTCATGGGAGCAAAAGAGGTCGGATACACTGTGGACCACAGCAAGGTCGAGAAGGGTGCGGTATTCCTCTGCATGATCACCGGTCTTAGCTCCAACGGAAAGATCGTAAAACTCTCCGCGGACTACCAGAAGGTGGGCAATGTCAAGAAGACCAACTACCTGACAGAGGCGCCCACGATTGATGTGCTGTTGCCCGGTACTGCGGTGGAGATGCTGGTTACCGAAGTGACGATTACCGGTCTGGCTGGCCAGGTCATGGGACTGGTCGATGCTACTGCCGATATCATCCACGCAGGTGCTGGAGAAAGCCAAAAAGATATCACCAACAGATACAAAACTGGATCAAAGATCAGGGGAAGGATCATCTGCACGTTCCCCGAGGGCGAACGTCGCAAGCTGGGCATCTCCGTGCTGGATCATGTTCTTTCTCTTACAAACCGGCAATCCGCCGAGTCCAAGGCACCGCTCGACATCCTGCCAATCTCTGCTTTTGTCGAAGAGGCTAAGGTCACGAAGGTCGAATCAACCCTCGGTCTGTTCATGGATGTTGGTGTCAAGGGCGTCCCAGGTTTTGCGCATATCTCGAGGCTTTCGGATAAAAAGATTGACTTCTTGTCCGAGTCAACTGGTGCTTACAAGCTGGATTCCACCCACCGCGCTCGTGTTGTTGGCTATAACCCGATCGACGGCCTTTATATCATCTCTCTGGAGCCCAAGGTTCTAGAGCAACCATTCCTGCGCGTTGACGACGTCAAGGTCGGCCAAGTCGTAAAGGGCAAGGTCGAGAAGGTGCTCATCACTGCCAAGGGCCAAGGCGCTGTAGTTGTCAACCTCGCTGAAGGAATTAGCGGGTTGGCCTCCGAAGCGCACATTGCGGACGTCCATTTGCAGCATCCGGAGAAGAAGTTCAAGGAAGGCATGGCAGTTACCGCGAGAGTTTTGTCGACCGATTCTGAAAAGCGTCAAATTCGTCTCACTCTTAAGAAGACTTTGGTCAATTCCGAGGCACCGGTTTGGTCGAAGTACGAAGACGTCGTCCTTGGTAAACAGGCCCCTGGTACGATCATCAAGATCCTTCGGGCTGGTGCCATTGTTCAATTCTATGGTGATCTTAAGGCCTTCCTACCCGTCTCCGAGATGAGTGAAGCCTACATTCAAGATCCATCTGAGCATTTCCGGATTGGCCAGACTGTCACAGTCCATACTATCAATGTTGATGCAGAGAGTGACAAGATGACCGTTTCCTGCAAAGACCCCACTACTCGAGGTGCTGCCATGACGGAGGCTTACGACTTGCTCAAAGTGGGTAGCGTAGTCAAGGGTTCCGTGTCAGAAAAGTCCGAAAAAACAATCACTGTCGAGCTGGAGGGATCAGGCATCAAGGGTATTATCAGAATCGGCCAGCTCACTGACGGTTCCGAGAAGAAGGATCAGTCGAGCATGAAGCGCATTCGTGTCGGTCAGACTCTTGAGGACTTGGTCGTTCTCAGCAAGTCAGACAAGAAGCCTCTGCTCACGCTTACGAACAAGCCCACCCTTCTGCAAGCCGCGAAAGCAGGCTCTCTGGTCGCGAAATATGAAGACCTTCGTGAAGGACAACCAGTCAATGGATTCGTCCGCCACATCGATGGTCAGCGTGTTTTCGTAGAATTTGCCGGAGGTCTGGTTGGTCTGTTGTTGAAGTCGCAAATGCCGGAAGAGATGGCAAACACAGCTGAATTCGGCCTGCGTGCCGATCAGTCAATCTCCGCTAAGGTTTTGGCGACTGACAACCAGCAGCGTCGCTTCCTTGTGACTATGAAGGATGATCAGGAGGTCACGTCGAAGACAGCTACCGCCGCGTCATCGAAATCTGCTGCAAAGGACGAAACCCTTCTCAACCCTGTTGACGAACAGCTCACCTCAATCTCTGACTTGACTTTCGGCAAGCTTACCACCGCGCGCATCACTCACGTCAAGGATACCCAACTCAATGTTCACCTGGCGGATAATTTGCAGGGCCGTGTTGATGTCTCTGAAATATTTGACAGCTGGGAGAACATCAAAGATAGGAAGCATCCTCTGCGCCAGTTCAAGGCCAAGCAGAATGTCCCTGTCAGAGTCATCGGTATTCACGATGCACGAAACCACCGCTTCCTTCCTATCAGTCACAGAACCGGAAAGACCCCCGTCTTTGAGCTGACCGCCAAGGCTGTCAACCTGACCAAGGATTCCGATCTTCTTTCAATGGACAAATTGACAATCGGCTCCTCACACATCGCGTTCGTCAACAACATCAGCGACAACTGCGTTTGGGTCAACCTTTCTCCCAATGTTCGCGGCCGTATTGACTTGATGGATCTATCGGACGATGTGTCTCTTCTCAACAATGTACAGGGTAACTTCCCTGTCGGTTCGGCCATCAAGGTGCGCGTAAAGAACGTCGATGCCTCCAACAACCGATTGGATCTTACCGCGACTTCTGCGGCTGCGTCGAAACCGACAAAGATTCAAGACCTCTCAGCTGGTCAAATCCTTCCAGGACGTGTCACGAAGGTTACGGAACGCCATATTATGGTCCAGCTGAGCGAAACGGTTTCTGCCCCTGTCACGCTTACAGAGTTTTCCGACGATTATAGCCAGGCCAACCCTACTGTCCACAAGAAGCATGATGTTGTCCGTGTTTGCATTCTGGACGTGGACGCTCCCAACAAGAAGCTCGTTCTTAGTCTGCGACCCTCCAAGGTTCTCAGCTCCTCTTTGCCGGTCAAGGACCCTCAAATTGCCAACATCAGACAGCTCAAGGTCAACGATGTTGTGCGCGGTTTTGTTAAGAACGTATCTGAGAAGGGCCTCTTCGTTAGTCTTTCGTCTAACGTGACGGCATTCGTCCGTATTTCCGACCTTTCGGACTCCTTCATCAAGGACTGGCGGTCGGCATTTGAGGTTGACCAACTAGTCACTGGCAAGATTGTCGCCGTTGACCCTCTGCTTAACCATGTGCAGATTTCGCTTAAGGCGTCCATGCTTGACAAGGATTATGTCCCGCCTACCACCTTCAATGACCTCAAGCCTAGGCAGGTGGTCACTGGCAAGGTCCGTAAGGTGGAAGACTTCGGTGTTTTCATTGTAGTGGACAATTCCAGCAATGTCAGTGGTTTGTGCCATCGCAGCGAGATTGCCGACCAGAAGGTTGAAGACGTGCGGAAGCTCTATGAAGAGGGCGACGCTGTCAAGGCTATTGTCCTCAAGATTGACCAAGAGAAGCGCCGGGTCAATTTCGGGCTGAAGGCCTCTTACTTCCAAAAGTCTGACGAGGATGAAGAGAGTGAGGATGAGGACACGGACGGCGGCGTTGAGGTCGATGATGATGAAAGTGATGACGAGGATGAGGAGATGAGTGACGAAGAAATCGACCTTTCTAACGTCAAGGACATGGAGGAGAGCGAGGACGAGGAGTCTGTTGATGAGATGGACGTCGA
Organism: Aplosporella prunicola CBS 121167; assembly: GCF_010093885.1. Lineage (NCBI taxonomy): Eukaryota > Fungi > Ascomycota > Dothideomycetes > Botryosphaeriales > Aplosporellaceae > Aplosporella > Aplosporella prunicola. The sequence continues at coordinate 181,008 of NW_022983550.1, forward strand.
CTCTGCTCCCACCAAGCCTGTTGCTGGTCTCAGCACCTCTGGCTTCGACTGGACTGGTGCCACCCTGGAAGCCAATGCTGGCGCTGAGCCCGGTTCTGAGGATGAAGACGATGCGGCTGCAAAGAAGAAGAAGAAGAAGCGGCCCGAAATCAAGGTGGATCGCACCGGAGATTTGGACATTGCTGGTCCCCAGTCCGTTGCTGATTTCGAGCGACTCCTTCTTGGTCAGCCGAACAACTCGGCTCTCTGGATGCAGTATATGGCCTTCCAGATTGGCTTGAACGAGGTCCAGAAGGCTAAAGATATTGCTGAGCGCGCTCTCAAGACAATCAATATTCGTGAGGAAGAGGAAAAGATGAACATCTGGACTGCACTTCTCAACCTCGAAATCGAACAAGGAAATGAGGAGAAGGTGGATGAGGTCTTCAAGAGGGCATGCCAATACTGCGATCCTGAGGAGATGCATAACAAGCTCATCACCATCTACACCAGCACCGGCAGGCATGAGGTAAGTTCACTTGATTCTCGTCATATCATACGAATACTAACAACCCCGCAGAAAGCAGACTCTCTCTTCCAAACCATGACCAAGAACAAGTCCATCACGCCGAATCCTAGCTTCTGGATGAATTACGCCACGTTCCTCATGACTACTCTCAACGACCCCAGTCGCGCGCGCCAACTGCTGCCAAGAGCCACGCAATCTGTGCCTGCGCATCTGCACCGTCAACTCACCTCCAAATTTGCCGCTTTGGAATTCCAGTCCCCCAACGGTGACGCTGAGCGCGGCCGTACCATCTTCGAGGGACTCCTCAGCACCTGGCCTAAGCGCTGGGACTTGTGGGATATGTTTGTGGACTTGGAGAAGGCGCGCGGTGAGATGGACAACGTACGGCAGCTGTATGGACGTATGGCGGGCGCCAAAATGAAGGCGCGTAGGGCGAAATACGTCTTTAAGAAGTGGGCCGAGTGGGAGGAGAAGAACGGTGATAAGAAGAGCCGGGAGCGCGTGCAGGCGCTGGCGGCGGAGTATGTGGAGAAGCTCAAGGGCGGTGCGGAGGAGCAGGATGAGGATGAGGAATAGGTATAGGATGTGTAGGCTGGTCAGACAAACTCGAAAAAAGGGCTGGGCGCATTTATTTGGGGTATTTATACTTTTGTTCAGGCAGAGCTTGTAGTCTCTGCAATGTCATTATTCACTTCGACATTTTACATAAGCTACTGAAGCCCAGATGTTTACTTGATCGTGTCCGTCTCAGCGTGCATTTACACGACAATCTGGTTCCAATTAATGCCAATAGTTGACTGAACAAAAAAGGTCCTGAGTGTTCAATGCGAAGTTGCAGTTGGTGCTATAAATACGACATCTTTAGCAGCTGTTCAAGCATCAGACCCTATGCCTAGGTATGTCCTCAGGGTTCGGCTTAAAAGTGACGTGAAAAGACTTCCGGGTAGGCTCGCTGCGGTCTGATGGACTCAGAATGAAGCCATATACGAAAAGCATCTAGGCCCAGCAACGGCAGAGTGGAAGATGCGGATTGAATACCTTCGGTCTTCCTTCAGGGTGAAAACTCGGAAAGGGAGTTGAAGTGAGGCGGGAGACGTATACCAAATCTCACCTCTCGGCGCGGCGAAAATCGCCTCACCTTCACTTCTTCACTGCCAACGCAGAGGTGCTAGCCGAAAGAGGAAAGCTACAAGAGAACAATAACTTTGGACGTAGTGAAGGGAGAAGCTAAACCTACTGTGCTTACTCCATCTGCTGCTAGCGGGTGCTTGTTCCACTATCGCTTGGGCCACCTTCACTCTAAACCCATCAAAAACCGCGCGCGCGCTGATTGAGCTAACCCCCGCCTACTAACTTGGTATAGCGAGCAAGTCCGTTCTCGCGCCGACTCGGCCAAGTACTGCTACGCCATGACTCTCAAGCGCAGGATACACAACGCATATCTCAGAGAAAGAGTGTTCTCGCTCCAATGGATGAAAGCAAACGCTGGGCTGGACGCACAGTCGCCTTATTAGCATGGATTTGCGCCGTTTCACCTCGCCCGGCTTACGCGGCCGCAGTGCCCGCCTGGAAATCCGTCGCCGAAGCCACCAACGCCTCCGGACGTGAGCACATGGCGCGCGCGGGCGTGTCGGCGCGTCGGCGGCGCTCGGCGGCGGCTTCTACCCCCGATCTCCCGCGTCGTGATTCGTTGCCTCTTCAAGATCAGAACGAGGCAGCGACAGGCTTTGCTCCACTACACCTCCGTCACCTTCTACAGTATGCTAATGCGCCCAGTCTGCGTACGTAGCATTGGCTTGGTACTGCTGTGTCGTCTCGCTTCGGTGAAGCATTGCGGGGAAGCCGGGATGGTGGAACAGCCTCGGGTGCGTGCGGGGAGGGATGGATGAACATGCTTCTGTTTTACATAGGCCTGCATTGCTTCACTTCCCCTCGCATCGAAGGCTCGGAGGCATGTGGGAGGCTCCTGCTAGCGCATCAGCACCGACTGGCAAAACCCCGGAAACCCTTGGCATGGGGACGCATGGACAGCCTGATCGCTCCAGCTCTCACCTACGCTTATGGTGCACCCCCTTCATCAACCGTCTCACCTTTTTCCACCCCGGCCAAGAAACCGAAATGAGCCAACTCCGCCCCACGTCAGCTGTGCATGATCTCCATAAGCCGACGGACCTGACGTGACATTCAATTCAAACCAACGTCGCTTTAGTAGTAGCGAGTGTCAAGCGGGAAAATCGAGGTATCTGCGAGTCTTGTCACAAAGACAATAGCCATCAACAGCACCCCCTCCATTTGCTATCTCTTTACCCTGAATCCTTTTACATCCCGACGTCCTAACGCCCTACCCTACTGCAAGTTGAAGAAAAGGCTGGGTATACTACATAGTAAAAGCCGCCCAAAAGCGCAAAAAGAAGAGAAAAAAAAAAAAAAAAAAAAGTAAAAGAGTGCTGCACGAATGGCTTATTTTTCTGTCCGCCTGAGCGTAGTACAGCGCGGACGATGCATTTTGGAATCCACCAAAAGAAAAGGAAATGTTAACAAAGCGATTGTAGCTTGGACGATTGGGTATGATGAAAATGACAAAAGGGAAGGACCGAGAAGTACCTTTCTGTATTCCCTTCTCGGTCGAGAATCAAGTCAACAAGTCCGAAGGAAAAAGAGAACAACAAAAGTAGCATGACAACAGGAAAATCAGAAATACACGAGCGTGTGGTGGGCCTCAAGCCTAACAAAGCAAAAGGAACAAGAAAAAGGAAAAAAAGATAGAATAAAAAAGTCTGTTTAAGAAATCCGGGTCTGAAAAATAAAGCCCGGCTTGTTGATCAGATTGGAAATTAAAGAAAAGAGAGGCAAAATATGAAGCTAAGTAAAAAGAAAAAAGAAGAATAAAAAAAGAAGTCCCAGACCCCTCTATCGATCATCGCCTGCTCTCAAGGGTTCAGGTGGAGAATAGCAAATGTTGCAACTCATGTTCATGCTCATCCCACATCATATAGTCTTCCTGCCTCGCGCCTTTGCGATGGATATAAGAAAAAGTGCTCAGGAGAAAGTGAAGACCAGCGGTTGAACAGAACAGAAACAAGGTGCCAGACCCACCGACCTTTCGTCCGGGTTGGCTCCGAGAAAAACACCTCGAGTTGAAGAGAAAAAGGTTGGCCACAAACAAAGGCCGGGTATGTATACTCCCGCTCCAAAAGGCTCCAGAAAACGACCGAATACAGAAAAAGACAAACAAAAACGAACAGTAAGAAGGGTATGATACAAACCAGGCCGCATTTAAGCTGTAGCACAAGTAGGGGTCTTAACGAGACACTGCCCCGACTTCCCGCTCCCTGTCTCTTCTCTTCTTCACCAGCCACTCGCCTAGTAGCCCGTCCAGCTGCGTCCCTAACTCCTTGACCTTGCCGCGCTCCTGCTTGAACAACCCCGCCATCCATGGATGCTCAGGACCGGCCGGTACAACTCCAGTTGTGTCATTTACAACCAAGAGCATATCTCTGATATCCGACCCATCGTCCAAGTACGAACGCAGGCTGGCATCACTCCAGGCAGGCAGGCTTTGCGCCGACATAGGATTGTCAGCGCCTGAAGCCAGGCTGGGAGAGTTGGGTATGTTTGTGTTGATTTCTTTAAGTGGATTTGGTGGCGCAGTACTGGGGCGCATGGGAGGCGGTCCAGCCGGCGGCGACGTAGCAGGGGGAAGGTGAAGGGTTGAGGCCGCAGGGGGAAGGTGAAGGGTTGAGGCCGCAGCGGGGTGGGGTGTGTTGGCGTGAGTAGGCGAATCGGACGGAGAGACTGGAGAAATCGAGCCGTCGTCCTGGCTTGATGTATCCCCAACGAGGGCAGGCGGCTGCTCGGGGTGAGACGTGTCGATGGGAGATACGTCCATGCGGGTAGCAGAAGCATTTCCATTGGCCTCTTCTGGCCGGGCTCCAATGTGGTTTTGCTCGTGCTGAGCTTGGTAGTTTTCCTGGTCTGCGAAAGGATCCTCGTGTTCTTCGTCGGCGGATGAGTCGAAATCATCCAACTGCACACGTTGTTTGGATTTCTTGACCTTTTCCCGCGGAGGCATCTTTGGCCCTTGTTCCTCGTTGGAGCCAGTACCAAGTACGTTGGAACCAGTATTGAGAACGTTAGTTATTGCCTGCTTGGCTCGGCTGGTGGTGTTTTTCCCTTGAGCTGGTGGCTGTTGTTGTTGCTGCGCGTCCGTGGGTGACTTTCCTCGCGCATGTTCTGCTTCTGCTGCTTGCTCTACCTCAGGAGATGCTTCCACCAAGCGCATAGTGGCCTCGGCCGCTGCGTTTGCCGCTATATTCGCTGCCGAGTTTTGGAGAATTGATTTCGGCTGTGTCTTTGGCGTCGTGGATTTCGGCTCGTTGGCCTTCTGCGCAGCGCTTTTAACTGGCTTCTGGTTTTTCCGTTGTTGCTCTGGTGACCCAACCTCGGGCTTAGACTCCTGCTTGGGCTCCTGCTTGGGCTCCTGCTTGGGTTCCTGCTTCGGTTCTTGCTTCGGCGAGCCGGTTTCTTCGGAATCCCTTGAGAGCGACTCTCGGGATATCTCCTCAGAACGTTTCTCTTCCTCTTGTTCAGGTTCAGCAGACTTGCCTTTCTTATCCTTGCGGCCGAAAAGCCCTCTAAGCATTCCCGGTTTCTTCTCTTTCTTCTTTTTGTCGTCTTTCGCTTTCTCTTTCTCTTGTACCTGACCCTTGAGCTCTTTCTCCAAGCTGTCAATGCTCGCGGCTCTTTCTCTGCTCTCAGTGGACTTCACAGTAGATGCACTGGAATCGTCCCTCAGCAGGTTTGGTGTCAACGTAATCTTCCTGGTCTCGGTAGTGTCGTCCTTGAAGAAAGAGTCCGTGTTCCGTAACGTGCCATTCCGTGTTATCTTCGGGTCCACTACCATCAACAGTCAGCTCGAAAATCTCCTTGTATATATATCTTGCGCCTAGGCGCCCAAACGCCTTTGCCCGATCACTGGGATTCTTACGTTTGTCTTCGGCGGAAGCATCGGGATTTTCAGAATCATCCGATTTCTTGCCACCGATCCTCAAAGGTTCGACCTTAACCTGCTCATCCTGTTCGAAGTCTTCTTCCTCCTCTTCTCCATCGTCCGATTGGGCCTGGCCATTGCCGAGAATGTCGCTTTCGCCATCCTCCTCATCTGAAGACCAGTCATAATCGGACGCTTCGACATATGTTGGCGCAGTAAACTGGACCGTCTTGGCGTTTCTTCTTTTCATTGCTTTCTTTAATGGGTTCTTGGATTTCTCGGCGCTGTCACCGAGCATAGCCGCCGCAAGCTAAATAATTGTTAGACATGGGCAAGCACAAAGCTGGACTAGATGGCTTACGTCGATATTCCGGTGCTTGTTTAACCGCGCCAGGCGTTCGGTTGGTGTTTCGATATGCTCCGCAGGAAGGTATCCTGTCTTTCCATGAATATTGTTCCGAAATGAATTCGCTGTTAGACATACCGATCATGCCATCCTTGACGACCCGAACAAGCCACCAGTAGCTATTGCTGTCGTCAAGCAATACCATGGTGTCACCCTTTGTGGCGTTTGCTTGCCCTTCAACCGTAGCGACGAACGTATGGAGAGCGTAAACGAATTCGAAATCGATGTCCTCTGTTTCGCGTAAGCACTCACCGCCCCAACCGCTGTCGACAAAGCGAGAGTCGTCAGAAAAAGAAATGTCATTGGAATCATCATCGTTATCTTCATCCCAGCTGGAGGCATCGCTGTCGGTCTGCCAGGACGAAGAAGAACCCGCTGGAGAGCTCGACCGAGTTTCTAGCTGGATATCATCAAGGTCCTTATCTTGGTCCGCGTGATCAATCGGTATGGGTGGAAGCGGGCGGATCTCGATAAGCTGGTTTCCCAGGTATACACGCGTGTCTTCCTGGTCCTCGATTTCATGTTCGGCGTCTTCATCGTTTTCGTATCTGTTACCTTGGAAACCCTCATTCGGTAATGATCCTACCGTATCGTGTCCTTCGTCCTCGCAGTCGTCGTCGTCGTCGTCGACAAAACCCTCGTCGTGCACGGTTGCGGCCGGATCCAGTCGGGTCCCCACATACTCACCCTCACGATGATGATCCGCTGACGAAAAAGGGTCCACCTGCACTCCCAATTGCAGTGGAAGATGCAAGGGCGTAGAATAGAAAGGCGGAGGGGAAGACGGTGGTGAAGGGCGGGGCTTTTCAAATGAAATAGGGTGTTGCGTTGGAGGGCAGAAAAGTGGGAGATGCTGCGGTGTTGCGACAAAAGGTGATGAAGAGTTTGTTTCTGAAGAGCTGCAAGGATGTTGTCGGGGAGGAGTAGAGGCTGGCGAAAAGGAAGAGGTGCGTGCCGGCCAGGCTGGGGCAGAAGGTAAAGAATACCCACCATCGTCTATTGAGGGAGAACTGGAGATTTTGTCCAGCATGTCGTCGTCCATATCTTCCGTCTCAGAGTCGGCCATGTCGCCGTCGTCGGCATCCGAGTCGGTGTCGAGGTGCGTCGCGTGCCCGTCAGCGCCGTTCGGATCATCGTCGCCTTGAGCATCACTCCAGCCCCCCTCTTCTTCAGCGCGCTCTTCCACGACCTGTCTGACGGCGGCGGCTTGATGCGGTGCGGCGGGGCCAATGCCGAGCGGCGCGGGCTGAGTTGGCTGCCGCGTGTGGTCGGCGGCCGAGGGTGCATTCTGGCTCTGCAAGTCGATCGTGTCTGCGGAGTCAGTGACGGGCGCGCACCGGAGCCATTGTCTTCAGCTCACCTGCTCTGATCATGCTCGGGCGAGTCATCGTGGCCCGGTGCTTCCAGAAGCACGCAGCGGAGGACCTCGGGGGGGGGAGGAAAGGCGGTATCCGGGGAATGTTGTTGCTGTCCGTCGGCGTGGGGAGGAGGGGAGGTAGCGGGCCTAGGGACAGGACGGGACGAGTCTCATGGTAGAGACGTGTATCGGCGGGCAACAAAAGATGATGACGGGTTGGGACTTTTTGGCAAGCGCCGTCAGACGTTCTGGCAGGCGTGTCGCGACCTCCGTGCTGTTGAACCCCTTGCGCCTGGCGTTTCATCGCCGCAGGGATCCAACGCCAAATCTCCGCGCGCCCACAAAGAAAGCTAAGCCTCATCTCGCTCGCCGCCACGATCTGCTCCCTCCGCATTATGTATCCGAATAATCTCGAGTCCCAAGCTTGGCAATGTCACGGCTTACTTGTTGTACCTTATCTAGCTTCCGTTCACGGAATCCCTCGCGGTTGTGGCTTTTGTGGACCGTCCAATGCAAGTCATTCATCTCTTCTAGGCCTATCAAATATCTGCGACTAAAAAGACTAGCAGCCTGATCCCGCCGGGGAATTAGAGCGCAATGCCGTATAGCCTGCCTTTAACAGGCTCCTATAAGATCGTATAAGTAGGTAGGTGCCGCTTTGCCCAAACGGCGTCGAGAACACCATACTCCTACCTACTGTACCAATTTTCCGTGACGCACTTATCCGTTCGTGGTCTTAATTATACTTAGGTCTGTACTGTACAATCGCACAAGTGCACATTGCATACTAGATTATAGGCCTCTCGTCATCAGTCAGCGGCCTCACATACCAAACACCACACATACCCGTCTGATCCGTAATGCTAGGCCATAGTTAGGTATGACCTCGGCTGTCGCCCGATACGGTCCGTCCGACATAGTCCAAGGCCGTGCCGTTGATGCAGCGCGCCTGACCGCGTCATGCGTTTCTGATATCGGGAGCAGCAACCTTGGCGGCCTTCCTGATGCGTTTTTTCCTCTGTGGCCTGGAATCCTTCTGTAAACGTCGTCTTCCTTGGTTTTTGCAACATATTCGTTTGTAGCAACACCGGCTCAACCTGTGCGTTCCCAAATGTGGAGACAGTCCAAAGACAGACAACAATTACTAAGGGACCTTGTCATAGTGCTAACCTGCCGATCAATTTCGCTGGAAAGCTTTGCTAATGTTGCTAACGGAGACAAAAGTTGTCGAAAGTTACAACATCTTGAAAGGGTATCCAGGAACTTGCCAGGAGCGATAATAGGAAATGCTAACAGATAAGGCAAGATGGAGACACAACACGAATGTGAAAACGTCCGTTCAGCATGCTTTTCTAAGCGAGTGGGTGATTTATTCTAAACAGTTGTTCGTGAAAGGCACAAGAAGATGGATAAACAGTTCCTTTTTGGAAGCACTTAGTATTCTGAACGCCTATGTTTGAACATTTACTTCCAGAGCGACCTTACAGCCTTGTCTGGGAAAGCCACTCACTACAACCCTGTGGGCTGCTCATGCAGAGAATGCAGCAATAACTGGAGTTTGGGGTGTTGTCACAGCAAAGGCAGATGTCGTGACTCAGTAAGCTCTCATCCTTACATACAGATGGTTCTGAGAGTGTCATGATGGAAAACCCGCCTCGTAGAGTTCCTCATCTGTGCGTCATCAAGTCCTAAATGGTTGAGACATCGAGATAACGTTGGTCGAATGCTCGTTGGTGGTGGTGCATCTTTGAATACTGCTTTCCATAAAATTACAATATTCGATGAAAGCCTGTGCATAAGTCGAATTGGGAGCTTCGCATAAGCAGTACTCCGAACATAGATGAAGAATTATTGGAAGCAGGTTGTGCATCGCCATGAGGGTCTGATTCGTTCTTACGCCCGTGTGCTTATTGGTTTGTACCTCATTGGAGCGATCCTGCAGCTTGTGGCGCAGATCTTGTGCACCCGTAGCACAGGTGTTCTTGCGCCGACCGAGACACATCTGGAGCGCCATTGCCACCCTGGTCACCACCCCAGCCATGTATGCCGAAGCGCGCATCGGCAACTGGCATGCTGCATAGACTGCATCTACTCTCGGTAACTGAAGCTGCCTCAAGCTTGCTCGATGTACGAACAACGTTTGCAACAATGCCGGGATAATTTTGCTCAACCTCCTGGAAATACTGCTTCATGAGATCATCGATGGTAGTGTTTTTGGCACTAGCGGAAACTTGCACTGCGGCTTGCGTATGGATCAAGGGGGTCAAGGACGGCGAAGTAAGTTCTGCATGTAAAGTGAGCTCCTTCTTGAGCAGGTCGCGCATGGGATAATTGAAAGCAATGCCGTAAGGAGACATGCCGTCAGCTACTTGCCAGGGCAAGGAGAATCCGCGTCCCTTGGACGTTTCTGCTAAAGTTTTCTCCGCGATCCTGGTAGTACTATCGCCCCAGAGCACTGCTTCGCAGCCATTCTGTTGTGCGAAGCGTGTGATAAGCTTGGTCCGAAGAATGGTTATGACATCCGCACGAGCTGTTGCGGACGGCAATGAAACAATCAGTTTCTCCAATTTTTCTTGGGGGCTTTTCAGTAAGTCCTCGGCCTTGAGAAAGTGCGCCTCGGGGATGTCCAGCAACTCCCGCGGCTCACTGTTATCGAAGATGTCGGCGAGAAGGATGCTACTGAAAGCGTGCCCGGGGAATCTTTCCTTCAGGGCTTCTAGCCGACCAGCATCAGGTGTGTCGGGCTCGACGGCGGAAGTATCGACGAAAAGAATGTGCAGTGCATAGCCGGTGCGGCCGGTTTTGCTTTTTTGCCTGTCAAGGTGGATGTGCAGCGACTGTAGCAGGACGGTGGAGGAGACGCCGAGCGAAAGTGGCAGCAAGAGGGTGCGTTGCTCGGCGGAGTTGAAGCGGACCTGGTAGGCGTAAGACTCCATGCGCTTGACGGCCTTCATCTGGATGTAGGCGGTAAAGCAGTCTCTGGGCAACGGGTCAGCGGGCAGCGGACGGCATTCCGGGTGGGCGGAAACGGACTTGCAGAGGTGCTGGGAGCGAGCCAGCACGGTAGCGTCGGCCTGGCGGCAGCGCTGGCAGAGTCGGGCGGGCTGCATGGAGTATTTTATAAAATTGATAGTAGGCGTGGGGAAGGGTTGAAGAAAGTCAGTCAGCCTTGCGGGCGGGATCTTCCGGGGCGGGTTACGATCGACGTTGCGCCGTAGAACTGACGCGGCCCCGACGGATCAGCTCCCGCAACGTAACCTCCATCTCAGGCTTGAACACAATGAGATGGACCTACGCGCTCGCCGGGCTGCTGGCCTCTGTGCTTGCAGTCCACGCGGCCGAAGTCGAGCTTGTATGTCTTGCCGCCAACTCGCCCGCTCAGAACTGACGGCGCCGCCAGAACCAAAAAGACGAGAACCGCCAGCAATGCTCCGGCATGTACAGCAAGAAGTCCTGGGGCGGCCAGGTCGACCCCTTTATCCTCGTCAAGTTTGTCAAGGACAACATTGCCATAGAGAAGGGCGAGAAGCCCATCGTCAGCTTGCTCATCTTTGAATGGGAGGACCGCGATCTCCTGGGCAAGCCGCACGACGTCGACTATCTGGATGTGCGTTGCGCCGCCTGGGCCCCGCGACACTGCTGACTCCGTGCATAGAGACAATACATCTGCGACCCGGCCAACATCGACAGCGGCCTTTGCAAAGAGGCTGACTTGGGCAAATTCCTCCTTGCCGACAACGCCGAAGAGACTGAGAAGAGCCTCATTCGCACCGAAGCCATCGACCTTACCTCGCCCAGCGCCGTAAACTATCCCATCAAGAAGACTGGCTACTACTGCGTCGAAACATGGACCGGCGGAGAGCAAGAGTACACGGCCATTGTCGAATTCAGGAACGCTTATGGCGAGCTTCCCGCCGCTCAGATCGCCAAGCTTCCATTCTATGGCGGTACCGCCATCGTCTACGCCGTCATCGGCATCTTCTGGGCCTTCTTGTACGTGCAGCATCGCCATGACATTCTGCCCGTGCAGAATTACATTACTGCCATCATCATCTTCCTGGTCGTCGAGATGCTCATGACCTGGGGCTTCTACGACTACCAGAATCGTTATGGCAACAACGTGGGCACCAAGGTATTCATGATTGTTGTATCCGTTTTGAACGCCGGCAGGAATTCCTTTTCCTTCTTCTTGCTCCTGATAGTTTGCATGGGTTATGGCGTCGTCAAGCCTTCGTTGGGCAGGACTATGGTCTACGTCCGCTGGCTCGCTTTTGCGCACTTCGTCTTCGGCGTCGTCTACGCCGTCGCTTCGCTCACCATCCGCCCCGACGATGCCGGCCCGCTCGTCCTTCTGGTCATCCTGCCTTTGTCCGCTTCGCTCACGGCCTTCTATATCTGGACCCTGAACTCGCTCAACCTGACCATGAAGGATTTGGCCGACCGCAAACAGCACGTCAAGGCGCTCATGTACAAGAAGCTCTGGTGGTGCATCATTGGCAGTATCCTTGTCATCTTTGGCTTTTTCTTCTTCAACTCGTTTGCCTTTGCTGGAGCCAGTGACCCGGACTTTGCGCCTACGCACTGGCAAACGCGCTGGTTCGTGCTTGACGGCTGGCTCAACCTTGTCTACCTCGCGGACGTTGGTTTCATAGCCTACCTCTGGCGTCCGACAGCCAACAACAGACGCTTTGCCATGAGTGATGAGGTAAAAGAAATCTATACACACTTTGGACAACAAAACAATGCCCGCAATGCTAACAAGTATTACAGATTGCTCAAGATGATGAAGGTTTCGAGATCGCATCCATTCGCGACAGTTTTGACGAGGAGGAAGGCCATGGCGGCGTCAACCCGCCCGCCTACGACCCTGTCCGCTCAAACGACCGGGTTAACAGAAACACGACGCCAGCAGAAGAGGCCGAGCACTACCGCTCAGAATCTCCGCTGCCGGCGCCGCGCCCACAGAAACCGTCGAACCTTCCGCGCGAGAGCTTGGATGGCGATACAATCTTTGCGGTTGGCGATGACGACAAATGGTCTGACGATGAGCTGGATAGCCCCAGTGGTGCGGGGCCACAGGACGGCGAGGAAAGGAAAAGGCTTACAAGTAGCAAGGACGACTGAGAGCGCTCGGCTGGGATAGGTGAAGGATCGAAGCTGCACCTGTAACATCGTCATTCTGTTGATCCACGAAAAGCGAAAGTGGTGGGTCTTGAAGATGAGGGTCCAAAGTTTTTTTTTTTCTTTTTGCACACGCATGGCATAGGCGTTATAGGACCGTTGAAAGTGAATGTCAGGGTCTTTTTCGGCATACATAAGTCTACATCACCATGCTGCGAGAGCGAGACCTCCAGTGTGCCAGCGAGGTCATAATCACGTCAATGGATGCACCTATCCATGTGCATTCCCAGTACTGATCTTCCCAGAGTCTCCACTTGAGAGTTGTTTTTACCTGGAACCTGCAGCTATTTTGCTTGCGTATGATATGCCGGCTGAAGTAGCCGCGGAGTTGGCTCCGAGCAGATAATGTCATAGCCGGATGACGTTTGACGCTTTCGAAATGCGGCATCTTGAGGCGACCTTCCATGTGTGCTTGCACCGCTTGTGGGCCTGTCATCCGATGGGAGGTTCTGAGACCCGATCAACTCCATCGGGGCCGACTCTACAAGAACAGCTCCAGAAGTAGCCGATAACGGTTTGTTCTGGGGGTGTTAACTCATAATTTGAAACAGCAGAACCCGATAGCTGTACAATTACGGTAGAAGGAGCTTTATTCGGCTGACATTTGATGTTGCTACATAACCTACTCCTGTTTGCGTAGTTAAGCGCTTCCACAACCACACGCTAAAGATTGACACCACCGATTCGAACATGCCCCGCCCTTTGTCTACGTCCATATTTCGAAAACGTTCCAATTACGGCGGTAGGGGGCGGCGGGTTGGTTTGTAGTGTCGCATGGGTCTCAGTGAGGGTTTGAATTCGAACACCATGTCCATTCTTGCTGCTATTTCTTGTGTTCGTGGTGTTCATTTTACTGCCATGACGAGGTCTTTGCCATCAGCCAAAGCTTGCTTCCTGTAGTTGCGCTGTCTATGTTTGCTTCGTCTCCAAGATATTGTAACAGCCTGAGGCTACGTTACCAGTAGACTTTCCAAGCCATCTTCCCGTCAAGCGGGTTTGGCATTGTTGTCTGTTCCTCCATTCACTTCTTCTTCCCCTATCGCTTAGTCCCTTACACCTCAGGTATTGTGCCTCGTATCTCACTACTGAGAGACCGGCTCCCAGCTGCGCGTCTTAGAGACCTTTGTTTGCTCTCGCTAGTGCCATGCGTAAGTCACAGCCCCGTTTGCAGGGCTTAACCAGAGGGGAGTTTGGCGGCTCTGGATAGCCCCATCTCCTGCGGGATCTGATTAGCGCTTTGATTAAGCCGCAGCACTAGGCCTTGGCTGTGCTCATCTTGCCAATAGGTTCCGATGGCACCTTTGGGCAGTGCAGTGTCTCAGCCCGCTAGGTTCGCGAACGAGACCCTGTGTGTGCCCCATGGTCAGAGAGGACCCCTCAACAGGGCCCTGCTGCTGAAAGTTTTGCAACGGCCGTCTGTGGGTTTCCATGATTCTCAAGTCGCCAGCAATCCACGGACCCTGTCGATTCGCTTAACGGCATTTTCGAGCCTTTCCAGCCTGGATCTCTTCTCTTTGTCTCTCTTCTCCAGAACGGCAACGCGCTCTTCCAGTTTTGCGCGGGCCCTGCGCTCCTCAGCCACCATTTCGTTCGCTTGCTGGAAAAGCGTCACGCTAAGCTCCTCAATTTCGCTGCTCATGGCGGAAACCTTTGTCTCGGCGTCGCGACGAAGGCATCTCTCTTTCTCAAGAGCATCGCGAAGCTCATCATCATCCGATCTGTGGGGTAGGGCCGACGGGAGCGGAGTCACGGAGGGACCGGATGAGGAAGGGCCGCTGATGGACTTGCGCGTGAGGAGAGAAGAAAAGCGGGACATGCGCGAGGCAGGAGCAGCGCCTGTTGGATTAGCAGTATGGGGCCTGATGCCGTCTTCGGAAGCAATGCTGGTGGATGGTGTAAGGGCAAGCGCGGGATCGACTGAAAAGCGCTTGCTGCCCGCCGTTTGCGACGACCTCAGACGGCGCAGCTCGTCCTCGTAATCTGCAATCCTGTCTACTTTACGGGGCTGTTAGCCAGCAGCGCAGCAATGCTTGAGGCGGAGCGACGTACCAGCGGAGGTGGCCTTGTCCGTGAGCAGCCTTACTTGGGCCTCGAGCTCGACGATGCGCTTCGCGGCGACAGTCGGATCCAGGTCCGGCAGGAGCGAGGAGGAGGTTCCGCAGGTAGGACATGCGTCTACTCCTAAGGCGGGCGATTCGCGTGCCGATGACTGCCCAGGGGCGACTTCCTCGGTGGAAACAAGGCTCGCGGACATGGCCGAGGGGAGGAGCAGGCCGGATGGTGGATAGCTCTCTCCTGCCTGGGACTGCAGCAGGCCGGACGCGGCGGGTGGGAGGTTGCTGGGGAGATGGAGTGGGCTGCGAGCGGCCAGCCGCCAGGGTTCCTATGAGCGTCGGGATCTTCCGCGCCCAAGGCCCGCCGCGACAAGGCCCAACGCTCAAACGCGCATCACGTGACGCCAGGGGGGGCAGCTAGCCCAGTCGGTACATGGCTAAAGCGCGGGAGCGGGATCTGCGCCGGCGCCGGCTTTTGCGGGGTTGCCGTTGGCCGTTGATGGAAGGGAGGCTCTCATGGAAACATTGGAAGGTAGCTAGAGTAGTGGACGCTTCTCCTTGATTCTTCACATGCAGCCCTGCGTCACATCGGCTCTCAGGCCACCAGCAAGGGCGGCAGAGCAGGGCAGGACGAGGCGAGAGCGGGACGCTAGGCGAGCAATGGGCGGGCTGGCAAAATCGGTGATCGGGCCCCGGTGATGTCACCGGAAAAGCGGGGGCGCCATCATCGCAATCTTTGGTTTCCGCATTGTCAGCAGATGGGAATGTTTGGGCCCCCGAACCCTCACCCCGACAAAATCCATCGCAACGGAGTCCCTTCCGCCATCTTCCCCCCTCATGCACTGCCCATCAGGGTACCCTGCATCGTTGTCTCACTGAGAGTTACCTACACACTACACACCTACTACACTACCTCTTGCTCAAGAGTCCTTGCCCGTCGCCCACCCTTGCACGCTCTTGCACGCCCACGCGCGCCCGCCCGACCACGTCTTTTCGCCGTTCCCCGCAAATCGCTCTGCTCGAGGCGTTGAGACAGCCGGTACACGCTTCCGCAGCCAATAAGCCCCTGCCTGGTCGGAGCCAGTACCGTTGCATCATCGCCCGCTACTCTAGCTCTCCCACTACGAGGCACGCTTTCCTGCTAGCACCCGACTCGCCTTGCCTCTTAAGACCGTCTCCTCATTCTTCCCACGACAAGGCTAGCAGCTCCACGTCCAAATCCAATCGACCGTACCATCCATCATCGCTTGGCACTAGGTCGCTTGCCAGTTCTCCACACCCGTGTGTTCCAGCCCCGCCCACAACTCCCCCCCATCCATCCGCAACACCACCATTGCAACCTCACTTCATCTGCGACATCACTGCCGCCCTTCAAATGCAATTGTCGGCCGACAAACTCTTGAAGCGTCGCAGTTCGGTAGTGCAATCCAAAATTGCAGCTGCCATCGAGAGCCCCACCTCCGCTTCGAAAAAGCTTCCCCTCCATCCCGGACAGCATCCCTCTCTCGCTTCCCCCGACGCTGCCATGACGGCAAACCTTGGGTATATGTACGGCTCACAGCCCACGACCGGCCGTGTCGATAGCCTGACCGACTTCAACTGCTCTGGTACACTGGAATTCGATCACATTAACAGGGGGCTTGACGACATGGACCAAGTAAAGGCTTTCCGCTTTGACCCTGAGTCGTCAGCGACATCACACGACGTTTCGGCTTCCTCATACATGGAAGACATGCGAGAGGCAACGGTCCAGCCTACTATGCTCTTTGAGACGACAAGCTCTAAACCCCAACAAAATTCCTTCTTTTCTGCACAGTCCTTCCCATCTCCCTTTGCCGACTTCCAAAATTCACGCCAGCAATACGGCCAGGTCACACCTCCAGATGAGCTTTCTCCAAAGGAGATTGCCGTGACCGCCTCATCGCACGAAGTGGGAAGGGGCGAGAGCGAAGAACCCGGAGATATGGAGGCCACTATCCTAAAACGGGACAACAAGAGACGTAGGTCGACCAAGACGAAGAACGCTTCGCCTCCCCCGAAGAAAAGGAGCCGCAAAAGCAAAGTTCCTGAGACAATGGATGGGTTAGATCCCGAAGAGCACGCAAAGAGAGAACAGTTCTTGGAGAGGAACCGCATAGCAGCGCACAAATGCCGGCAGAAGAAGAAGGAGTGGATGGTTGGCCTGGACGAGCAGTGCAGAGACCTGTCTGCTCACAACAAGTTGCTGCAGGCCCACGTAGCCGAGCTTAGCGAAGAGGTGTTCCGGCTCAAGAACATGGTGTTCCAGCACACTGACTGCCGTTTCCCACCGATCCAAGCGTACATTCAAAGCACTGCAGAGCAATTACGCAATCGCGTGAGTGCGAACGCGCATGCCATGGGGGAACTACCAGCGGCACTACGCCCAAGCTTCTCCAGCGTCGGTTCCAGCGTAAATTCCAGCGTGGGTTCCGGCGTGCAGTCTGGGTACAGTTCGTCTCATCTCGATGCATCTGGTGATCGGGAACTCAGGGAATCGAGCGGAAATGGCAGTCTTCGGTCGAGGTCAGCCAGTGCCGACAGCGAGCCTCTCAAAGATGATTGGACTAGTTTGCTTCAGCCGTGAGCAGAGTATAGTTCGTGGATACCATAGATGCAGATTGGAGAGTCCTCGCGCTCTTTTCTTTTCTTTCCTACTTTTCTTCTCTTTCCTTCTTGATTTCTCTTGTCTTGTTTTATTCACTCTTCCCTTGCTCTTCTGGGTAGTATTCTTTCCTTAATTGCGTGCTGGGGATGACGATGAAACGATCAAACGGTGGGCGGCGGCGTCGAACAGTCTTAGTTGGCGTTTTGGTGAAGGCATTATCGAAGGATATGGAAAAAGCACAGGCGCAGGCCGGGGTAACTACATCCTTCATTGAAGTTAGGTGTGGTTGCTGCAAGCTTGGCGGCGGTAACGGCGAGGCGGGCTCGAAACATGTACGAGGCTATGAGGTGTGTCAGTAGTCATTATCAGTACGCGGCGAACGAAATGCTCAGAGACGCTCAGTAATAAGCCTTTGAATTGATAAAGTTTGGGGCGTGACGGGGTTTTTGTGAGATGTGGTAGGTGGGGAGGCGGCGAATGCCCCGATGATTTCAAACCGACGTCAGTAAGTAATCTCGGGCAAACAAGTCCGGGAGGGCAGCGGACCCGGGCGCGGAGCCGAGTGGCTGCATTTCTTTTGCGAATTCCATCATCTCCCTACTTGTACTAAGACTCTTGGAAGCCATAAATCAGACGTTAGCCTTTTCACAATCATTTATTAACTAGGTAGGTTAATGTACGAAATGCTTACGGTCGGTCTTCGCATTTTTCCCTTCCAACGGCATGCGTGCCGCAGTACGAAAGTAGACGAGAAAAGGGCCGGAAACAAGAGAAACGTTTCATTATCTACTCCTTCGCAGCGGCGACGCATGATGACGAGCGTCGCACCGTCGTGCACTGCAGATGACCATGACAACATGCCGCGGATCAACGACGCAACAGAGCCCTGTGGCAGTGACATTGGGTAGGTCCTACGTATACTCTACACGTAGAGTACGTATAGCAGCAAATACTCACGTCAGCGCTGACCGAGCGCAACTAAACAATGGGCTTCTTTGTGTCAAGATGACCGTGAGGATTGTCGATTGTCGGGGTTCGTAAGTTAAGTCCTGCACACCGCCAGCTAACTCTACGCACCACCATTCACATCAGCTATCCATTATCACCACACCAATAATAGGAGAGTTTTCACCAGAAGTAAATTCACGAGAATTCATTGCCACTCCAGGCAACCGGTGAACATTTCCGTACTGTTACCTATTCGATATTGGTTGGCATTTCACTCTCGGTCACACCAACCGCTAAAATGTTAAAAATCACGTTTGCTTGTCTGCTCTCGTCGGAGCATGAAACAACCCGAGGACACTCCGTCTTCCAATACGACTCAATCCTGTTGGTTATTTGTGCTTTTGAGACGATATATTGACCTCGTGGCACGCCATGTGACCATGCAGAAACGGAACGGAACCTACTCGCCCATCCACATTGATACCTCGGAGCATGTAAGTCCGTTCGGCGAATAGCCTCGTCCGCACGCTTTAGAAGGTGTTGCTTGAATCGTACACTACGGCACACATCACTATCCATGAGCCAAAATTAGACTGGATAACTACGAAAATGTCGGCTTTCCGTAAGATCTTTCAATTTTTTTCGTCGTATGCGGTCAGCAAGGTCTATATTTCCTAGTATTTGCGGTAACTCATAACCATTTGATTCAAGGTCTACTCGAGTGCATTTTTGAACGACTTTTCAACACTGGAAATGCTTCCATCGGTCCTAAAACGACTGTCATGTAGGTTTCTCTGATGTAATCAACTGGCGCCCAAACAATCAAGCAAATGTCTCTTCTTCAAGCAATCCTCCTTCATCAACGCCTAACCCAACTTTCCCTATTACTTTACCACTCTCAAGCAGCTCGTGTGCTTTGCGCACGCCTTCTTCGTTCAATGGCAGACGCTGCCTCAGGTGAGTCTTTGCAACACCTCTGTCAACCAACTCCTGCAGTTGCTTCAAGATCCTTCCATGGCTATCAACCTCCACGCCGTACCATGGTTTCGTACCCAGCAACTCCCAGACAAAAGTCAAGCCTTTTGTCATCCACTCGGTTCCATACATTGGTAACTCTTGCGTCTGTACGATACTGCATACCTTTCCAAAGGGAGCACATACTGCGGCCGCTGGGGCAATGTATTGTTCAGTACGGTGAGTAATAAAGACATACTTAATCGGCGTGGAAAGGTTGAGGTCACGAATCTGTTGTGGAAGATCACCGTGATGGTTGACCGTATGCGTGGCACCCATCTCCTTGCTGAATGCTGTGGTCTCCTCGCGTGAAGTTGTTGTGATAACAACGGGCAGGCGCAAAATGTGCCGGGCAATTTGCGAAGCCACAGACCCCACACCTGCGGGACAATTAGCACTGGTTATAGCAAATTGACTCTGCTAGGCATTTCGAGTGCGACTGCGTAGTGAAGTAATGGGCAAAACAAACGGTACGTACCTCCAGCGCCGTTCACTATTAATACTCCTGCATTTTCATCCTCTTTGATCTCCAGTCTCTCCACCAAGGCCTCGTATGCTGTAATCCACGTTAGTGGCAATGCTGCCGCCTCGACAAAATCCAGTTTTTCGGGCTTGCGTGCTGCAGCTCTAGCATCCACGAGTTGATACTGTGCATTCGAGCCGTGCCGAATTGGCGAGCCAGAGTAGTACACGGCATCACCGAGTTTGAAGCCGATTCCCTGGGCCTCAGGCCCGGCAGCTTTCACCACGCCGGCACCATCGAAGCCAATCACTTGGGGTAATTTCGGGGTGTGGTTGTAATAATCGCGTGAATTGCCGTCACGTTGATAGTCGTCGTATGTGCCGGCACGAACTTTGGTGTCGACAGGATTGGTGGAGCAAGCTTTGACTCTGTCCGGATGTTAGTTGAGACTGGGTGCTTCGCGACGGAGGGATTGTGCGGACTTGACGAGAAGGTCGTAGCCGGTCGGATCAGAAGGCTTGGTAAGATGTACGGCCTTGAGCTTGTCGACGCCGCCGTAGGCAGTGATAGCTACTGCGCGCATTTGGCTCATGGTGGATTGAGGAGTGTCGAGTTCAACGGAACGGATGAAGATATCTGACCTACCCGGTTATTATAGCTGGAGATGTTGCTGCAAACGTCACTGTGAACTGACAGCTTCACAAGCAAGCAAGAGTGCTTCGACACGCATGGATTACTCAACGCCACCTAGGCCGTTGTTGGTAATGCCTCCCATGACGTCAAGGCTGTCACGATGACTACCTACTCTACCTACCTAAAGGCTAAAGGTAGGTCTCGTGTTGATGTACTCGTATTCAAATATTCCAGACGCAGCGGAGATGGCTCGGTAGGTTCGGATCGGTTGTGTCGCAAAGACGGAACGGGCCGTATTAAACTGCATCGACGGTGCCAAGTGCAACGAACGAATCGGACATGGCCGACGAGCTACGGCCCCCTCCACACATTGTCCCTTGCAAGTTGCGGGGTGACGCAGCCCCTCGTTGCGCTTTGAACCAACTCTAAATCGTCTTCCACATGATTGTTGTAGACCTGTCTAGACTGCCCGTGAGCACAACTGCCCAAGCATTGCGCCATCGGGCACCATGAGCGTGGGGGCCGCCGGTCGTCGGAGGCCTCTCGACGAATAAATCAGGTGCAAAGCAATTCTAGACTCTGGCCCCGCGTGCGGCTGTGCCGTGTCAACAACGGAAGACGATTCCCCGCGACCCATGGCAGTGCCCGACGGCAGACAGCCGGCGGGCAGAAGCAGCTGGAGAAACAATTTCGCCAGGTCTTTTTTCCGTCCGCCATCGATCTGCATGACTCGCGGCGCGTCGATCCGGAGTCGGCCCTGGAGCAGCTTTTTTTGGGTTTGATGATGCATCACGAGCCAAAAATCTACGCGACCGAAAGTACCCCACCAACCACTTTTTGGCATTTACTAGTCACGATCTTCCTCAGCGCACGTCCGGTCCTCCCTCCCCTTTACCCCCATCTGCCTCATCTGAACTTCTTCTTTTCCTCTGTCCCTAGTCGCCCTCCTCCCGCAACTCTCGTCCGCCATGTCTGACAACAGCGTAAGTCACCAATTGCAAGCCTTGTGGTTGACTCATTGATGCTGACGACGGCTGAAGATATACCAAACTCCGTAAGCCTCCTTTCCCTTGGTCCTTCGCGCTTGCACTCCTGGCCTCTGTCTCCAGGGGGGAGGCGCAATTGCTTCAATTCTGAGTAGCTGCTAACGCGCGCTTTCTTACAGGCTCAACTCGCGGTACTCGAGTACGAACCCCCATCCCACTATACCTGCGCCACCGTAGCTGACATTTTACCTCTGCGCTATAGGCCAGCCCATGAAGGAGCTGTTCTCGCCCCGCACGAGATTCACGACATGGCGCAAGCTGTGGCTATACCTGGCCGAGTCTGAGAAGGAACTTGGGCTGGACATCTCGGATGAGGCCGTTGAGCAGATGCGGGAGCACCTGGAGATCAAGGACGAGGAATTTCAGACAGCTGCTGTGGAGGAGAAGCGCCGGCGACACGATGTCATGGCTCACGTTCACACCTACGGACTTGCTGCGCCTGCTGCGGCTGGCGTCATTCACTGGTATGTTTCATCTCGAGCTTGTGAGAGATTCGAGATTCGGACTCGGGGTCTCGATGTTCAAAGCTGCGAATTCCTCGTGCGCGCAATCTTGCGGTGGTGACGAGGCCTTCTCCACCATTAGCAAGCCAGCGTTTAGCTGAAATTTGTGCTTGTCGCCGCTAGCCCAGTTTGGATCACAGACCTAAGGCGCTGAACATCGCAAATCGCGCGCTAGTGGTCATACACTCTTCGTATATGTGCTGATATAAATCTCTAGGGGCGCAACATCTTGCTATGTCACTGACAACGCCGACCTGATTCTCTACCGTGATGCCATGGATATGCTGTGCCATAAGGTCTGCGGCGCCATTCACAAACTCAGTGTCTTCGCTCAGAAGTACGCCGATCTTCCATGCCTTGCGTACACGCACCTTCAGCCCGCACAGTTGACGACTGTTGGCAAGAGGGCCGCCCTTTGGATCCAGGACCTCCTTCTTGATTTGAGGAATTTTGAAAGGTCGCGCGACGACTTGAGATTCAGAGGCGTCAAGGGAACGTAAGTGTGCCCAGGAAACCAGAGAATATGCCGTGCCTGATCTAATCATACGTACAGCACTGGCACTCAGGCCTCTTTCCTGCAGATTTTCAACGGCGATCACGACAAGGTTGAGCGTCTGGATGACCTCGTGACTTTCAAGGCCGGCTTCCGCGAGGCCTTCACGATCACCTCTCAGACATATTCCCGTAAGCTTGACGCGGATATTGTCAACACTCTGGCATCCTTTGGTGCAACCTGCGAAAGGATTGGTGGCGATATCCGCCATCTCGCCTCGTTCAAGGAGCTTGAGGAGCCTTTCGAAAAGGACCAAATTGGCTCCTCTGCCATGGCTTACAAGCGCAACCCTATGCGCTCAGAGCGCATGTGCTCTCTTGGCCGTCACCTTCAGACTCTCCCCCAGAACGCCCTTCACACCTACTCTGCGCAGTGGTTTGAGCGCTCGCTTGATGACAGTGCCAACCGTCGCATTACCCTTCCGGAAGCCTACTTGACGGCCGATGCTTGCTGCCTTCTCCTTGACAACATATCCTCTGGTCTCGTAGTTTACCCCAAGGTCATTAAAAGTCGCGTCATGCAGGAACTTCCGTTCATGGCTACGGAAAACATCATCAGTAAGCGAAACACACGTGAAGATCAATCGGCAACTGCTAACATATCCTAGTGGCCATGGTCGCCAAGGGTCATAGCAGGCAAGATGCTCACGAGGAGATCCGTGTGCTTAGTCACCAAGCTAGCCACGTCGTGAAGATGGAAGGCGGTCAGAATGACCTTATCGAGCGTGTGAGGAACAGCAAATTCTTCCAGCCGATTCATGACGAGATTGACCGTCTATTGGACCCTTCGACTTTCATCGGCCGCGCGCCTGAGCAGGTTAAGAAGTTCACCGGTATGATTTTCCCCTTTGCTTGATCATGCCCAAATGTTGACGAATACATGTGAAATAGGCGCTGGTGGTGAGGTTGTCCGTGCACTGGCACATTACGAGGGTAAGGTGAAGATTGCGGAGGCAGCCGATCTTCATGTCTAAAGCTAGACGAGATTATGTCTACTGTCATTGTAAATGGCCGGCGGCGGAGTTACTGCAAAACCCTTGGGGGCTAACGCAAAATTTGGTCGGGGCATGGCGGAACCGTGTACTGTACAATTTGGGCGGAGACAGGATGGTCAAAAAGGTGCATATTCAACATTAGTTGCTACAGTAACTAGGGTTCAAATACGACTCGTGAAGCATCACCACTGCCGGGTGCTCTGCATAAGGGGGTCTTACTGTAAGGCATAAATGCCCGACAATTATTGCCACTACTCATTCCTCATACCTAGCATTCTACCGTGTACAGACCAAATACCTACCTGCATCAAGGCGCGATTCATTTTGCGTCAACTCTGAATGCACGCCTCTGTTTCGGCGAGTCATTGTCCCTCCTGTACGTCATGTCAAACTCGACAATCACTCGACGTCTTCTGACGGTGCAACAAGGCGATTCAGAGCAATCTTCGAGACCTTTTTCGTGGTCAAAAACACCCTACGGCACATAATGGACACCCTGCCCGAGTCCTTTGCCCTGGCGCCTAACGGCAAGCCTGAGAACGAGGTACCACAGTACCCTCATGTCGATTTCTTCACTGTCAAGCTAACATCCACTCTGAGAACGACGCCGATGCCACGCCCAGCGAGTGTGACGTCCAGCATGCTCTTGAAGTATACCAGTTCCCCACGAGCCCTGTGGTGGCAGGGCTGACGAACCTAGGTGGTCTTCGATGACCAGGGTGCCCACCGGCGCAAGTCCTCCCTCGTCCCCAGCATGAACCAGCGACCAAAGCACATGCGGAAACACACCAACTGCTTTGTCCATACGCTTCTACAAGAGCACAGGAATATCGACTTAACAAGCGCCAACCATACTCCTAGCGACGAGGGTATCAGGTCGGAACGGGTTCCTGACAAAAATCCGGACGGCAACGATACGGAGGCAGTCCAATCGCGCTTGCTTACCAAGAAGCAAATATCAGATATGGCATTCGGGATCCGAGAGCTGGCCAAGAAGCTAGCGCACATAAGGCTGAAAATGAACGTCCGGAACGTCTTTATTTTGACGAAAGCGCACGATGAGCGCCTTATTGTGAACACGAGGGAGGTAGCGCAATGGCTGCTTAAACAGGACGCCCAATACACTGTGTAAGTATCCCTTGATAGTTGCAGATTCTTTGGCAGGGATCTCTGACCGGCTTAAGATATGTGGAAGATACGTTGCGAGACAACAAAATCTTCGATGCGGCCGGACTTTGCAAAGAGGAGTCATCCAAGGGCAAGTTGAGATTTTGGACCGTGGAACTATGTCAAACTCGTCCCCAAACTTTTGACATTGTACTAGCTGTGAGTGGCACTGATAAACATCGCCAGACTACTGCTGACCTGGAGTAGCTTGGTGGCGATGGCACTGTACTGTATGCCAGTTGGTTATTCCAAAGAATAGTCCCCCCTGTTCTGGCCTTTTCATTGGGTTCTCTGGGATTTCTTACCAAGTTTGACTATGAGCATTATCCGAGCACTCTGAACAGATCATTCAATGATGGGATTACCGTCAGTCTACGACTCCGCTTCGAAGGTACCGTCATGCGGTCCCAGAAGCGCAGGAACAACGACAATGGACTCAACGACCTCGTAGAAGAGCTTATTGGGGAAGAGAGCGAGGACAATCATACGCATTATCCAGATGGCACTCATAACATTCTGAACGACATTGTCCTGGATCGTGGCCCAAATCCGAGTAGGCTATTTTCTCCTCTAATCCATACGTAGGCTCTAATATGTGCATTTTAGCAATGTCCTCGATTGAAGTCTTCGGCGACGACGAGCATTTCACCAGCGTGCAAGCCGACGGCATCTGCGTCGCGACTCCTACCGGCTCTACCGCATACAACCTCGCAGCCGGTGGCTCGCTTTGCCATCCGGACAACCCAGTCATGTTACTAACGGCTATATGTGCGCACACGCTGTCTTTTCGACCTATCATCCTCCCCGACACCATCGTACTGCGAGCGGGCGTGCCCTACGACGCACGAACCAGCTCCTGGGCAAGCTTCGACGGAAGAGAACGGTGAGCCCTGGCATGCGTTTAAGAAAAATCAGTCTGCTGATGTTCGCTAGTGTGGAGCTTCATCCGGGTGACTACGTTACAGTCTCGGCATCTCGTTTCCCATTTCCAAGCGTCCTTCCGTTCGAAAGAAGGGGCAAGGACTGGATCGACAGCATTTCCAGAACACTCAACTGGAACTCGAGGCAGCGCCAGAAGAGCTTTAAGGAGTGGGAGAAATAGGCACGAGAAGGGCTTCAAGGAGCGGGAGAAATAGACACTACCTCAGCAGAGACCTTTCCGAAACGGGAATTCTCCATGGAAGGCTCTACATACTTTGGGCAGAGGTCGGCTTTTTTTTTGTTTAGTCTGCAAGCCCAATTCCATCCACGTACTTAGATACCTTGTTGTTCGATGAGCATCCTTGTTAGAAAACAGGCGTATCCTCACACAGCGTATCGTCAAAGGCAACTTGCATTATATGGGTGTCTTGTGTGTCAACCGGAATATAGATAAACTTATGTACACACATACCGATGTTTGCTAAGGGTACGTATAGAGTAATAGCTATCCCAAGCAGCACCTCTCGACTTTTATCGGTGTACCTGTTAGCATTTTCTGATGCAACCCCGTTGAGCGAGTGCCTGATTTAATTTTTTTGATACATAGTCTAACATGCCTGGCAAAACCAAATTTGACTATTTAGCAACCTATCCAAATTCCACGAAGTATGACGCTACACAGACAGATCTGGACGCCGTGGGCTACAATGCGGGATATGTACTTCCGTCTCCGCCAGCTAACTGTGTACATTGGGCATATGCCTCTGTCGAGAATATTGGGTTCTTTTCTTCCTCTGACAGTCCGTACGTCGGTCACCAAGTGGAGGTGGCCAGCGAATGGTTAATAAGCGCAGGTTAGGCGGCTTGTTCGGGCATAATACGATGAGCACTGAGGAAGGATGACTATAGCAACGATCGGTTGTTGGGACAGTACTGGGGTGACAGCAACGAGACTAAGTATCTGAACTAAGTTAGTCGCTGTTCTAAAACTCTGGTATTATCTAGTCAACCAGTGTTGTGCAGAGCAAGCATGAGTTAAGAAGCCGTCTTCGTTTGGGGAGAAGGTCGACGCTGGCAGGTGACGATGGCGTCCAACGTACACCTGTCAAAATTTCAGAGCAGGGCAAGTTGGTGAGATGTGACTAAACAGTGAGTGACATGACGACAGAATGAAGTCAAAAATAAAGTGTCTGTTTACGAGGGCACGAGGAGGTTATGGTGCCCAATGAGGGCCAAGGAGCGATGGATGTCGTGGGGAGACGGAGCGGAGCGCCTAAATAGCGGATATGCACAGACGCAAAACGCAGTGCATATAAGAAAGCACAATCAGCCTGCGGGTCAGCCTTGTCTTCGAAGTTGTTTGTTTTTGTTAATCCACAACTCGGATCCTAGTGTCATCCATAAGTTAGCTTCCCATAACTACTTGCTTGTCTTCATTGGCCACTTTCTCAGAGCCTTTTACTCACCAGCCGACCTGTTCCATGTTTCGATGCGTTCTATCCGATTGTTGTGCATTGCGATTACGATCTAACAAAGCAGTGTAGTTTACTTCAGGTCAAAGGCTTGAATCGAATCTGTCCGCCGCTTTTCGGGCCTTTCTGGTTGTTCTTCAATCTGCCACCATACAAGTGTATGTTGAATATGTTGTGAGCAGGTGTTATGCCGGATGTGACGGTCCTGCACAGGGTACACACATGGGCATGCCTGGACAGTGTAAGTGTTAGGTGTGCTAGAAGAGCAGACTCAGGCATGGGGAGCTGTACACGACGGGAGTATATCTCTTCTTCTTAGCTAAGCAGGAAGTTGTGAGAGCTACCAGAAGCCAAATCAGATGGTCATCATTCCAAGGGCGAACGGAACCGGCACACTGCGGTAGCTGCCCCAACGAGAAGACACGACGATGCGCCGAAACTAAGCAGAGTGTTGCTCAACAACAAGTCCTCCGAAATCGATACCATTCCAGGAAAATGGGGAGTCAGAGACCAGGCCGCAAGGAGTGAAGGGGATGTCGAGTGACCCAAGACATGGGATCTGTTCCGGAGAATGCTCTGCAGAGCCAAGTGTTGCTCCAGTTTTTATAGGAGATTGAACTTTTGTAGAAGAGCCAGGGCCAGCTTGCGAGAGGTTCAGGCTTGATTGCGCCGTGGAAGTGGCAGGTCCATCATTACGCTTGCGCTTACGCCCCGATTGTCTCTTTCCCCGTCCATTTTCTTGCACAAAGGATTCCGCCAACTTTCGTTCCCGCTCTTCCTCTCGCTCGATCTCTTCTAGCGCTGCCAGCGTGTGCAGTCCGCGGTGCAGCATCTCGATCACCCGCGCCTCGAACCGCTCTTGCTGGCGTTTAATCGACTGCATCTTGGCAATACCTAGGGCAGCAGTCTCCAGGGCAACGAGGTGCTCCACCCTCAACCGCTCCCGTTCGGCACAGATATTGTCTCCTGTTCTTCATGTTAGTGAACCAGTAAGCCAAGGGAGAGGAGAGGAGGAGAGAGAGAAAGAGAGAGACAGACTTTCCTGAGAGCCGCATTGTAGACCATGCATTACGCATTCGCTACAGCGCGTCGAGTCGTTTGAGACATGTCTGCATGCCAAGTCCTGTTGTTGACAAGCGTCGCAGGGCGGCAGGGCGTGTCCAGCAAGGCTAGCAGCGGCGCTACAGACGAGTGGAGAGTGCGTACCGAACATGGCCCTAGACATAGTGAGGAAAGACCGGACGGACCACACAAGATATACCGCTGGACCCCAAGGTGTTAGATAAGCTAAGTAAGGCGCGAAGCACCGGCCCGGCCCATGTCCATGTGGCGGGAGTTTGGACCAGACAACACGTGCGAGGGTGGCAAGGGACAACGGGACGGAGCAGACGGGAGTCGAGCAAAACTGTACTCGGAATAGACTCCGACAGGCCTGCGGCCAACTAGAGTACTACGTAGTTAGGATCTGATCTACGACCGTGCAGTTTGCCTACCTATATTTAGTCGGAGCTGGAGTCCGCCTCCGCCGTTGTATAGCGAGCCAGCCAATTAGCATGCCTCGCCTTTTGCACTATTTCGCCACCACAGTACTTCGAGCAATTCTTGGTCTGAAAATATTGAAGAAGCCCGCCGTTTGATTCCCTTTAAGATGCCGCAACCCAGGTTCTCCAAGACGCCCAATGGTCATGTAGAATAATCGTATACCCTCGCCGTGCGCCTCGCCATGCCGCTTGTGCCAAAAACCCGCAAGATAGATACGCCACGCTTACCCAACACAATCCGGAAGAGGCCGAAAATGGAAAAGCAAAAAAGGTAAAAATGACAGCAAGAACAACGAAGGCTTACAAGTAGTGATGCAGACGTCCCAGCAAAGCAGGGCAAGGAGCCATCACAGATGCATCCCACATACCGCATCCGCCTAGTCATCAGCAAGCCACGCCCACCTGCCCCTCACTGAACGGGGCATTCTCTCTCAGGTCCTGCACCAGGTCCTCGACATTACTGAGATAGCGTCCCAGTAACGCCTGCTTTTCTTCGGTTGTCCTGGTCTCGCCGCCATTTCCACTGCTTTCGCGCTTGTGTTCGTGGCTGCGCTTCTCAAAGGCTTCAAGCAAATGACCCTTGGCGCCCGTTGGAGTCTCGGGCATTAGGTAGAAGTACAGGAATTCCATGATCTTCAGCTTGACAGCACTAGACGTGCTACGCGATTTGAAGAGCGACGTCACCGTCAGCAAGCCATCTATGGCTTCGAAAGTGCGTGTGTTGGCGGGCGTGGAGAGCAAAGCAGTGACGAGAACGAGCATGGTGCGGGACTGGATCGAGGGGCAGTCGCCACAGTCGAGGAGATCAAGGAGGAGCTAGTCACGCGGATCAGTTGAGGAGTAAGGGGCGGGCGCAGAGTATGTCATACGTTCATGTGGATGTCTCGGCTGAAGAGGGTGCGAGACGGCGGATGGAGTAGGAGAATTCCTTGAAGAAGGTCAAGGGCAGCGAGGATGAGCATATCGCTTTGGCCGCCTACGGAAATCATGGTCAACTAGGCGGCTTCAGGCGGGAAGGGTGGACTTACTGCTGCCCATACCAAGCAACCTCTCGAGGCATGTGATAAGCCGTGTGGCAACTGCGCGCCAACATGTTAGTAAACAGGCGACGCGTCTGGCAAAGCCGGACTCACCATTCCACTCAAAGCCCTCTTGCAACCTGAAGAACTCCCTGAAGGCGGGGTCCTCTGCCAGCGTGTCGAGTTGCTTGGGGGCCGACGTCGACGACGGCGTGACGGCCGACTGGGTGCGCTTGTGCTTGGAAGGCGTCGAGGCGTCGCCGGACTTGAGGCAGATCTGGGCCAGCAGACCCTCGATCTGGCGCAGGCCCTTACGGATCTTGGCGCTGTCTTTGGACGTGATGTTGTCGAAGGAGAGCGACAACAGAGCCTCCATGGTGATGGTCGTGGTCGTGGTCGTGGTCGTGGTCGCGGTGGTAATAGGCAGGAGGAAGGTAGCGGCCAGGCCGGCAGCGGGTAGGGATGGTAAATATGTTGGCAGATGGCAGCTGCAGCTGGTCGCTAGCGGCTTCTGGGGATGCGCCCCACACGTACATACATACCTACTACCAGCGAGCCCGACCGGGCTCTGACGTTGGGCTGTGCTAATAATGTGCTGGCAGCTAGTCAGACGTCGGCTAGGCGATGACTTGTTGGATTTCCTTCTTCTGCTTCTTCGCCTGTTCTCTTGATGCCGCCGCCAACGGCCCCAACGGTCCGCCTGCCCAACGAGCCAGCGCTCGACCTTTGCCCACCCCGTCCTTCCAGAACATTTCCTCTTCGGCCTTTCTCTGCCTCCCCTGCGTCATCGCGGCCGAGGAGCGGTCGTGGCGGTGAGAGAGCCGCTCTGTCTGTGCTGCAGATCCAATCCTCCTCCCCCTGCTGCGGCCAGATTTTCACGGCACCACCCGCGATTCTCGCTCCTAGACCCTCTGGCTCGGGGTGGCGCCCGGGAAGCAGGGGTCCAGCGAGCCATCATCGGTCATGCGATGCGACAAAACCATACGTAGTACTTATGTACATACGTCTCTCGCCAGCTCACCTCCAGCTTGCCCTCACCGTCTTCCGTGACGGGCCGTTTCAGACAGACCTGGACAGCGCACGCCCGCATCCTACCACGTACAACCGCCTAGTAGGAATCGAAATAAAAATCAAACAAAATAAAATGAATAATAATAGTAACAAAGCTCCCATCTTCGGTGCCACACATACGCCACAAACTCACGCACCAGCTTTGGGCGTCCGGTAGCGGCGTCGACTCCAGCTCCGTCAAGCCCGTGCTGCCGGCAAGATATCGAGGGGGATATGGTTGTGGGCAGTGGTGGCCGTGGAATGACCAACGCACCAAAGGAAGCCAACGGAAGAATTGCGCGAGACGCACCGTTACCTCCATATCGGTCGGACCGTCATGGTATCTGGGTGCATTTTCAAGCACACAGTATGGAGATCATCCGCTCAGATGAATGCCACGACACGGTTAAGAGTAGAGGTGGACCAGCTACATAAATGGGAGAAAACCTAACAGTTCAATTGCCCGTCGTTTCACACAAGGACAGTACGGCCAGGTCCCTCTACACACTACATCACGCACGACTCAACTTCAAGACATTATGCATGCATGCATAGGCTATGTTGATTAACAAAAGTGAAGAGAATCTCGAAGGAAACTAAAGACGATCCTAAGATCATCCTACGAAAGGAGTATTCTTGGTAAACAAAAAAGAGAAGCAGTTCGGATATCCACCTTGGCTTGCCATTGCTGTGACTCAAAGAAACGCACCATCTCGCTATTACGGTCTCCCCAATTACGCCACGCATGTTGCTAGTGGTATCGTGAACAAAAAACTGATCGAAAGCACGCAAAGAAAGAAAGATTTGCATCGGTCTGCTAAACAAAGAGCTCGGGTATCATGCAAAGGATCCGACTCAGGGCCCGAGGAGAGATGCGTTAAACAAGACCCTTGTAGACAGGGTTGTTGGCACCGAGGACGGTGTGATTACCAGCACCGGTGCCATTGTAGCCAGCTCCAGGACCGACTTGAGTCTGCTGTCCAAGGTTGTTCTGCTGGTAGCCAGTACCAACGCCAGAGTAGCCGTTCAGACCACCTTTGTGGTAATCGTTGGTACCGTCAAAGGCCTGGTTGACCTGGTTGCTGAAGTTGCCAGTGTCGTTGCCTTGGGAGTAAGGTTCATCAGCGTTGGGGTGGTTGCCACCGCGCACACCACCTGTGTTGACATTATGGGGCTTGCGGGTGACCCGGGGAACACGTGGAAGGTTAGAGGTCTCCTTAGCGGAACCGATACTGAAAATGGGGCTTTCCCACTTATCACCCTTCCGGGCGAGCTCCTGGTACTCCGTGGCCTTCGTACTGATGCCGCCTGGCAGGCTGATGTTCTGGAACATGGAATCGTTTTGAGTGACGGCCATGTTGACCTTCTTGTCCGCAACGGCCTCCTTGGCACGCTCCTTCTTCTGGTTGGCTTTCATGAGTTGCTTCTGAGCAGCCGAAGCGTAGCGCTGGTAGATGTTCTGAACATTTTGAGGGTCAGGGTTCTTCTTCATCTCAGCCTTGGCGCTCTCCGCTTCTTGATTGACAGCGAAGAGCAAGGCATCAATCTGGTTGAAGTTGTTGCGGATCTGCTGTTCGAGGGCCTTCTGAAGGGCAGGACGGATGACCTTGATAAGCATAGGCTTAGCAAGGTTGAAGAGAAGCTTGTGGTTGGACTTCTTCATCTTGAGCTTGAGATTCTTGACATCGACATCCACCTTGTTAACCTTGAAGAAGTGTTGACGGTCGGTCTTGTCGGCTGTCTCCGCGGCGACCTTGAAGCTGAAGCCATCGCCGCCCATGAAGACATCGCAGATACCTTGATCCTTGATGGACGGGAAGCCTTGCTTCCTGTTGACGTAATAGCTAACGTCACGAAGGTCCATCTGCACACCAGACACAGAAAGCATGACCTTGTTCTTGTTCTTGCTGGTGATCTTCTTGCGACCCCAGCGCCAGTGGTTGTCGCTAGCGCATTCAAGAACGTTAGGAGCAAGGTTGTCACCCTCGACGACTAGGTTTTCGACGACAGCATCCATGGTTGGATCACTGTATTCGATGCGGGGAATTGGAACGTAGCGGATGTTCTCGAAGATTGCGGGAACGATGACTTCGGTAAGGTCTTTGAGAAGATGAGGCTTGAAGGCAGCCTGTCCATTCTCGTCCTGTCCGAGATCAAGGAATAGCTTTTGCAAGGCTTCACTGAAGGCCTTGTTTTGCGGGTCTTCGTCAAACTGTTGGCCGATGAACTTGAATTCGTCGAGAACGCGGTCGGTGTGGTTCCTGTAGCGGTCGCGAAGAAGGAAATGGCCTTCGTCGTAAAGTTGGTTCCATTCTTCGGTGGCCTGATCCTGCATAACGTAGCCCTGCTCCTTGAGGCAGCGACGAATGTAGGCATTGAGATGCCTGAACCAGCCCTTGAGTTGAGGATCTTTGTCGGCATCACGGTAAACTGCCTTGATAGAGTCAAACACATCATCGAGAGACGTGCCATTAGCAAAGCGCTCGATGAGAGTCTTAAGGTCTGTCAGCATTTGGTTGTTATTCCCAAGGAATCCTATGTACGCACCTTCAAGTCAGCTTCAGCCATTTGGAGACTGTCATCAGTATGGGCACCTTTAACGGTCTCGTTGGTCTGGCCAACGAGATCCCTAGAGTGACCAGTGTACTCTTCGGCAAGGCGAAGGAGGGTTTCGATGGCACGCATATCTATAAATAATTAGAAATTGTGGGCTCAAGTGGAAAATGTTGGTACACTTACAGTCCTGGTGGCCTTGGATCTCCACAACCATCTTCTTGAGACGCCAAATGGTCTGCTCACGGCGTTCCTGAGGCATCTTGGATTTGAGATAGTTGGTGGTGCGTTCGCGTCTCTCGCGGAGGCGGTCCTGGGTCTCATCAGGAACGTTCTCACGGGTATGCTGCTTCAGAGTATCAACACCAGCGCGAGCACCGCTTTGAGCATCGACACCTGAAGCGCCACCGTAGCGCTGGTCACGAGCAGCTGTGTCGGCTACATCAGTAGGATCGCGGGAACCAGTGGGATGGGCCTCCTGAGCAGCATCACCGAGAGCGTTCTTCGCCTCGTCACGACCAAAAGGCTTGTTCTCATGGAACTTGCCTCTGGCCTGTTCCTTCAGATCGCCCTTGGATGGCACATCGTGCCAAGTATCATCAGCTGCTGGGTCATCAATCTGGTTGAGTTGCTCCTCCGTAGGGTTGACCCTGTTCGCAGTCTTGGTAGCGGCGTCACCAGCAATGTCGCGGAGGAGAACCGTGGCATCGCTGACTGTGCAAAGACGTTAGTATTTTGCAGAAAACGATGTTTTTCTTCACTTACGTAGCTTCCTGAACTGTCCATTAGAGAGAATAAGCGTTCCCAGAGTCCTCAGACCATCCAGAGCTTCGTTGCCGTGCTGCCTCGCCTCATCTCTGCCAATAGAAGCACGGGGGGTTGACGTGTTATCAGCTCCGGTGAGTTGCGTTTGCCAAATGAAGTCCTGCAGTAGGTTTCCCTCGTTCTTAGTGAGGAGCAAGATCTTAGCCGCCTCAATGACTTCCTTCACATCGCCAACGAGCTTCTGGCCCTCGGGCGACAGCTTCTTGGAAGGCGATGAAAGAGCTCGTGATACAAGGGCGCTGTTCAGAGCGACATCGATCTGCTTGTTCGAGGGAACCTTGCCATTCGAGAAGGCTGGAAGAGGAAAGTTGTCAGTAAAGGGAGTGGACGCGCGAAACGTGGTGAAGGTCACCAGAGAAGATGCCGTAGAGCTGCAGCTTCGTGTTTACATCCTTTTCCTTTTGCTGGAGGTTGACGGGCACGTTGACAGACATGATGCAGGATGGATTAGTAGAGCGGCTAGGATCGATCGGCGGTATCAATTACGGGTATCGAATCGGGTGGTGGTTTGGGTGGGGTATCTCAAAAAGAAAAAGCGTTAATGGGTATGGGTATTGGTGAGGTGGGAGGAGGAGCAGAGGGCGAGGGCTTTATTGTTGCAAGCCGCAGGGTTGCACGACGCGACGTCATCAGCGTGCAATTGGCCTCCCTCCTTTACACAAGGTAGAAGGACAACATGCCTTGGCTCAAAGTGGTGACTGCGACCTACCCCAGAATCGGGACCCACGTCATAGCGCTCTCTATATGGCAAGCAGGATCGGCGGCAGGGGTCCGGCCTCGGATCATGACGCCAGCCTTTGTTTGTCGCTTCATCCAAACAGGGAATCTGGTGGCTGAAGGAGCGCGCAAATCTTGCTTCGCTTCGTCATGCAATGGCCACCATTATACAAGCCATCTACACGTACATGCTCTACACACTCAAGTCACGCATGCCGGCACGCTAAATCCGGTCGTCCACCTCACGCTGCCCATGATGACGACGAGCAGTCCCAACGCAACCCCCACACTGACTGTCCCATACACGTACCCGTGGCCCCTGCGCAGCGTACTCAACTCCACAACCCATGTGCTGACTGTCGTGAGACTGCCGCAAAACCCATCCATAATGCCCTGCAAGACCTGGCACCCCACCCGCCCCCCGCCCGCCACATTCGCCTGCCTGCCCAGCGGCACATGCTGTAGGTCGTACGCCATGCCGAGGACTGCCGTGCCGAAGATGTTGACGGCAAAGGTTCCTAGTGGAAATGCCGGCGCAATGCCATTCAGCTTCAGACTGGCGTAAAAGCGCATCAGGCAGCCCAGCGGCGCGAACACGCACGCAAACACCGCTTGGCCCCGCCATGTCTCGGCTGCCCAGCCGCCGGGGCGCGCTTCGGGTCCGCCAGGCCGGTCAGGCGGCCAGATACTCATGAAAATAGCACCGACCCAGCATCCCCACCCAAGGAAAACGGCCAGATTGTCGACCAGGTGGCGCGTGAAGCGGTAGGAAAAGGTTGGCGCGTAAGGGTTAAGAGCAAAGGCAAGGTGCGCACCAATTTTGAGCGCGGACATGCAGACGCCAAGAGTAATGATAATGATGCCAACGAGCGCCATGAATGAGTAACCGCCGTCGCGGTGGACGGTGCTGCTTGTGCTTGGGGCTGTGCCAGTGTATGGATGATTAATAGGTGTGGTAAGATTGTTGGACAGCGCAAGGAAGACGTCCCGGATGAAGGAGGAGAACGAAGTGAAGGAGCCGCAGAAGCCTGTCGTGAGGCCAATGTATAGCGGAATGGTTTTCTTGACCTTGGCGTGGGCTGTTTTCGCCGCGGCAAGCGCCTTTTCTTCATCGTCTTTAGCAACCTTTTCCGGCCAGTTGCTTGTCGGCTTTCCCCACTCCTCGCGGAACAATTGTCGGTCTTCGGAAAGAAAGCCCATCAAGAGTGATCCGCTGAAATTGGCCCATAGCACACTGAATTCTACGGGCGCGCCAGGATAGAAGGTCAGCCATTGTAAGCCGAGGCGCGCAAGAGTGCCAAAGATGGAGAAGAACACGAGGTATGAGACAGTGTACAACTCGGTTGCAAACTTGGATGCACGCTCGTTCTGGACCAGAGGCCTCATGGGCTCTGTTGCAGGCATGTGGGAGTCGTCTGAAGGCATATGGCTGTCCCTGCGATACTGGGCTTGTGCTCGTGACGCATTGTGTTCCCAAGGCCGATCTCTGCTGCGTGGTATTACTGGACCCATTGCGCTTGGCTCATACTCATCTTCAAAGTCGCTGGGCTGGTCTGATACCCCATAACTGGCTTTCGCCATGCTGCGGCGGCCTCTGCGGGACCATGATTGAGACATCTCGTGCTCCAGCGAGTTGTGCGGCCGCAGGTCGACAGGGGACGGCGCTGTCACCTCGTCCAGGTTGCCGTAGTTTGCGGGGGTGCTGTAAGCGTCGTGGGCTGCTCGGTTGGGCCTCCGTCTTTCGTCCTCGATAGATTTTTGCTGATAGTGGTCTACGGGCAGAGATGCCACATTGTCGTCCAAGTATCGATAGTCGTTGGGAATGGTATATTCATCGCGGGACATTACGTTGCCCGAGAAGCTGGCGAGACTGTTCCCGCTCTTCCGTCTTGGCCGCGGCTGGTCGGGATTGAAGTCGGAAAGGCGATCGCGGCTCTGGGAGCGCGAATGCAGATGCGTAGAAGCACACGAGGAGCGCAGGGAAGCCCGTTGTTCGTCAAAGTGCGAGCTCCTGCGCGACATACGGCCCGGCGTTCGCCTGCCGTCCAGCCCGTCCTCCATAGTAGCAGACTAGTAGTGGTAGTTCGGGTGGCATCGTGGTCGTCGTCGTTCGTCGTCGTCGTTTGTCGTTTGTTGTCGCCGCCGCACGACCCAACTTCACCGCTTGATCTGATCGACACAGGGAAGCTGTCGTACGAAGTACATGCCCTGTACTCCGTAGGCCGACGGCAGCCCGTCCGGCGTGCATGCCGCCGGCGAGATAGGTACATGGCTATGTACATAACTATCAGCTACATGAACACCTGACCACATATCAATTAGATAAAAAAGCCTCTCTGTCCTCCCAGCCCCAGTACCTCGCTCCTCACCCACCGTCATCCATCAATCATGACTTCGTTCTTGCCGTCAAACGCCCATGTCTCCACTCACCCATGCCTGCGCATGAAGCTCTCCCAGCTCCGATCTCACAGCACCAATCCTCGTGACACCAAGGCTTTGATCCATGAGATTTCCACTATTGTCGGCGTCGAGGCGCTCGCACGGGCTCTCAAGAGCACTACTGCAGGCACGGTAGGTTTCCCCACATTCCGCCCACTTCCCCACACCAACGAACATTTCAGGACAAATCGCCCCTTGGCTATGAATTTCCTGTCGACACTATCACCCCCTCCCGCATCTCCCTCGTCCCCATCCTCCGATCTGGTCTCGGCATGACCGATGCACTCCTCTCAGTGTTGCCTAACCCCGTCCCCGTGCACCACCTCGGCCTTTATCGCGAAAAGACAACGCTTCAGCCCGTCGAGTACTACAACAACCTGCCTTATCACCGGCCCTCGACGGCGGATGCAGACAGCGCGAGGCCCAGCGAGCTGGCTATTGTAGTAGACCCAGTCATCGCAACGGGCGCAACGGCGTGCGCGGCGATCGAGACGCTCAAAGACTGGGGCGTCAAAAGCGTATTGTTGATTGCCGTGATTGCGAGTGAAGGTGGCTTGAGGAAGGCAGCCGAGAGCTGGCCTGAGGGCGTCGAGGTATGGGTGGGCGGTTGTGACAGGGAGACAGACGGGAAAGGCATGATCAAGCCGGGGTTAGGTGACGTTGGGGACAGGCTCTTCTTAACAATTGGTAAATAGCTATACAATACTATCTTAATAGATAGATGGTTGTATACTTGATTATCTTGTTTTCCTAGGATCTCCCTGCTAATAATAGTTGCGGCTACTAACACAGATTTAGACGAATATATTCAAGATACACATGTTATTTCTAACAGATATATATATCGAGTTCTAGATTTTAGCTATAAATATATAGTAGTTTAATGCGGAAAAAACTATACCTTAAAATATATATATATATATATTTAAGTTTTCCTAAGATATATATACTATTTCTTAGATAAATATATCTAAAAAGCTACTTAGAAATATATATATCGGCTATTTACTAAGATGCATATTTTTTTTTTTTTCGTAAAATTTCTAAGATACATATAGTATTTCTAAGATATATATATCGAAAAAGTCTCTCTAAGATATATACTTTTTTTTATATATTTCGCTTGTAAATAAATATATTATAGTATATTATAAAATATATATATATCTTAGAAAAAAAAATCGAAAAATATATATATCTTATATATTTAGCGAAAAAAAAAGCGTGTATCTTAGAAATATATTTAAGAAAATATATGTATTTTAGAAATTAGTTCGAAAAAATTATGTATCTTAGTAATATTTTTTTTTAAAAAAAAATATTGCTACAAGAAAATAAATACACTCCTAATAAAACTAAATAAATTCTCAAAAAAGCAAATATATTTCTTAAAAATAAATAAGAATATGCTTTTAAAAAGGCAAGAATATACTCTCAAAAAAGCGAAATATACTCTTAATAAATTCTTAAAAAAATTATTTAATATATTCTTAAAAAAAAATAACTAAATAGAATACCTGAACGCCTAAAAGTAGAACTATATAAAATTAATCTCTTCTTCTTCTTCCTACGACTATAACCTAAATATAAGCTAGGAAAGCATTATAACTTAGGAATTAGACTAATTCTCTAAAGCTAAATTTTTAGAGAAACCTTAAAATTCTTCTAAATTTTCTAAAGAATTCGAATTTTCTTTAAAAAAAAAAACTCGAATTTTATCTTCTTATTCTCCTAGAATTCGATCTTCTAAGATTAATTCTATACTAATTAAAAGTTTCCTAGCGTTACCATTTAGCTAGGCGATTATAGCGACTAACTACTATTTCTTTTTATAGGCGTTTAGTAGGAGGTCGCCCTAGCTTTCTCTTTCTTATATTATTTTTATTTAGCTAGGCATCGTCGGATTCTAGCTAATTAAATAGTACTAGAGAAAGAACTCTTTTAGGGTAATTAAATTACTCTATAAGAATTAATTTTCTAGCTAAAATTAATTAAATCTTTAGGATCTAGTTCTAAAGTAGTAGCTAGGGCGTAAGTATATCGATAGGGGAGTTTATATTCTATAAAAATTTTATAAGAATATTCTTTAAGAAATAAGCCTAATTTACTATTCTCTATTAGAAATAGATATAATAGTATCGAGACTATTAAATAAATTAGTATATTTTCTTTAAAAAAAAAAGTAAAAATAAGAGTATATTCTCTTTTTTTTTAAAAAAAAAAAAGAAATAGGAGTATATCTTCTTTTTAAAAAAAAAAGTAAAAATAGGAGTATATTTTCTTTAAAAAAAAAAAGCGAAAACAAGAGTATATTCTCTTTTTTTAAAAAAGAAATAGGAGTAAGTATATTTCCTTAAAAAAAAAGCGGAAATAGGAGTATAACTTCTTAAAAAAAAAGGCTTACTATATATAATTTAATATTAAATTTTTACTGGGTATAATTAGTAAATCTTAAATTTATAGAAAATAATGTATAAATTTAATTTATTATATAGAGAATAGGTAGAGATCTTTCTATAGAGAATAGAGAATTAGCCGATTCTAAGATATTTAATGTAAATTAGCTAAATCTAGGATATTCCCTTATTACCTAAATTCTTAACTAAGTATCTATAGGAACTTCGCGAATATAGTCTATAGCTAAGAGGTCGATTTGCGTAATTTACGAAAATATTCTATTAAATTCTCGTTAGATAGTTTTATAGTAAAGCTTTCTTTTAGTTAGTATATCTCTTAAAAAAACTCGAATTTTTAGAATATGTTTTCTTAAAAAAAATAACTTATAATACGATAAAGGGTAGTAGTTTTACTAATAAAACTAGTAGTATTATTTTTAGCAATATACTACTAGTAAGAATAATACTAAGTATTTAGGTAAATTTCGGCTACTATAGGAACTAGTCCTTTTCCTCGATCTAAAATAATAGTAATTCTACTAGAATTTAGTATAACTAGTTAATTTCTATAGGAGAAAATTCGTTTTTTAGTAGAACTAAGAGACTTTTCTAGAAATTAAAGAAATTAAACCTAATTCTCTTTATTTCCTAGCACCTATAGCGATTCTAAAACAAATTAGAATAATATTGTTATTAAAATCTAATAATATTACTATTAATAAATAGTAAAACGTGTTTTATAGTTCATTTCTCGGCTATTTACTAAGATATGTATTTTTTTCGTAAAATTTCTAAGATAAATATAATAGTTCTAAGATATATAAATACATATATCTTAGAGTTTCACTCTATATATATAGCATTTTATTACTAAAAAATATATCTCAGAAATATATTTAAAATATATATATATATTAGAAATTAAATTCGAAAATATATATATCTTAGAGAAAAAAAAATTAAAATATTATATATCTTAGAAATATATCTTAGAAATGTATCTTAGAAAATTATTTATCTCAGAAATATTTTTTTAGAATATGCATTCTTAATAAATCGAATATATTCTTAAAATAAAAAAACAAAATATACTCTTCAAAGATCGAATATATTCTTTAAAAAAAATCGAATATATTCCTAAGAAATATATATGTTCTTTTAAAAAAACGAATAAACTCCTAAAGAAATTAAAAATTCTTAAATATTTATAATAAAAAAATCTTTTACTTAGTTATTTTTTTTAAAAGAATTTATTTCGATTTTTTAGAATATATTAAGAGTAAATTTCGCTTTTTTTTTAAGAGTATATTTTTTTAGAATATATTCGTGTTTTATTAGAATATATTTACTTTCTAAGAGTATACATATATATATATATATTTAAAAAAATATATTCGTTTTTTAGAGTATATTTAATTTTTGTAAGAGTATATTTATTATTTATAGCAATATCTTTTTTTTAAAAAAATATTACTAAGATACATAAAAATATTTTTAAGATACACAACTTTTTTCGAACTAATAGCTAAAATACACATATTTTCTTAAATATATCTCTAAGATACACGCTTTTTTCGCTAAATCTCTAAGATACATATGTTTTTTATAATTTACTATAATATATTTACTTACAAGCGAAATATATAAAAAAGTATATATCTTAGAGAGACTTTTTCGATATGTATATCTTAGAAGTATTATATATATCTTAGTAAATAGCCGTTAATTTCTTATATAGGCAGTATTAATTAAAATATGTTCGCGTAAATTTAAGATAGCTAGCTCTAAAAATACGTCTAGAGAAAGAAATATATACCTATTTATTAGATATATTAGTATTTTCGCTTTTTTTAAAGAAGATATACTCCTGTTTCTTTTTTTTAAGAGAATATACTCTTATTTTTGCTTTTTTTTAAGGAGATATATTTCTAAATAATTATTAAAAAAAATTTACTAGAATTCTTTTATTTCTAAATTTCTTTTAAATTTAGTGAGGCCTCCTCCTTTTACTTATAGTTCTTCGAGTTTTTTTTTAAAAAAAAAGGCTAAAAATAGTTAGTATATTTAAACAGAACTAAACTTTTAATAAAAAAAATAGTACTTAAAATTTTTGATTTATTTCGTTTTAGTCGCCCTAAATACTCGAAGAAATCGAATCTTTAGCTCTCTAAACCGCCTAATATAGAGCCTTTTTTCTATATAAAATTCGCTTATTTAATCGAATTTATA
This sequence comes from Aplosporella prunicola CBS 121167, assembly GCF_010093885.1. Taxonomy (NCBI): domain Eukaryota; kingdom Fungi; phylum Ascomycota; class Dothideomycetes; order Botryosphaeriales; family Aplosporellaceae; genus Aplosporella; species Aplosporella prunicola. Next base: position 222,613 of record NW_022983550.1, read on the forward strand.
GTAGGCGAATTACTAGGTTATCTATAATAAATTCCTAGCTATAGGAAATAAGGAACTTAGTTAAATTCGAATATCTCTAATTTTCGTAGGAAGATTAAGGGTATATATAATTTATAATCCGTTTAATAATAAAAAGATCTAATAAATACTAGTATATTTTCTTTAAAAAAAAAGCTAAATAGGAGTATAACTTCTTAAAAAAAGAAATAGGAGTATAACTTCTTAAAAAAAAAAGGAAATAGGAGTATATCTTCTTAAAAAAAAAGTAAAAATATACCTTGCTTTTTTAAGATATATATCTTAAATAGATAGCTATTTACTACGAGATTACGGTAAATATAGCATAATATTTTCGAATCGCTAATTTTATTCTCTATAATTCTCCTCGATAGGTAACGTAAAATAAGGACTGTTTTCTTACGTCTTCTATAGTTAAAAACTCTGTTCTAATTAAAAATAGCTCTATAGTCGATTTTTTAAATAAATAAAAGAAAGGAAGGTTCTAGTATTTATATTCTAATATTAGGCGCCTATCTAATTAAACTAAATATTAGGCGTCTAGTTCTATATTTTAGAATTTTAATTATAATTAAACTATAAAATTAATCGCGTATTTTTAAGTTCTAGGATATAGATCCTAATTAAACTAAATATTTTCGTAAATTCTAAATTTTAAGAATATAGATCCTAATTAAACTATTTATTTTTATATATTCTAAGTTTTAAGAAGCTAAACTTAATTAAATTAGATAATAATAGCGTAATTATATTAAATATATATATATTTTTATTTAGAATATATTCGATTTTTTAATTTTTTAGTAGTTTATTCGCTTTTTAAGAATATATTCTTTTAAGAATAAATTAAGTTTTTTATAAGAATATATTCAATTTTTTTAAGAGTATATTTACTTTTTAAGACTATTTTTAGTTTTTTAAGAGTATATTTATTATTTATAGCAATATATTCTTTTTTTAAAAAAACATTACTAAGATATATAATTTTTTTTAATATATATTTCTAAGATACACGCTTTTTCTTTATTAAATTTCTAAGATATATATACTTTTCGATTTTTTTTCTAAGATACATATATTTTATATACGGCTATTTACCGAGATATATATATTTTTCGCAAATTTCCGAGATACACATAGTATTTCTAAGATATAAAAAATGTTTATCTTAGAGTTTTACGCTATATACACAGTATTTTACTACCAAAAATGTGTATCTTAGAAAAAAAAATCGAAAAATATATATATCTTAGAAATTTAATAAAAAAAAGCGTGTATCTTAGAAATATATATTAAAAAAAATTATATATCTTAGAAATATGTTTTTAAAAATTGTATATCTTAGAAATATTTTTTTAGAAAAATATTCTTAAAAAATCGAATATACTCTTAAAAATAGCAAATATATTCTTAAAAAGCAAATAAACTCCTAAAAATAATTTTTATAAAAACTAATAAGTATTTATAGAAATTCGAGAATATATCTAAGAAATTTTTCTTAAAAAAACGAATATGTTCTAAATAAAAATATATATATTATATTCTGTTTAGTTATTTTTTAAGAATATATTTCAATTTTTTTAGAATTTATTAAAAATCTATTTCGATTTTTTTTAAAGAATATGTTTAATAGTTTTTTAGAATTTAATAAGAGTATATGTCGATTTTTTTTAAGAATATATTTTCGCTTTTTTAAGAGTATATTTGCTTTTTTAAGAATGTATTTTTTTAAGAATATATTCTATATATTTTTAAGAATGTATTTTTTTAAGAATACATTCTATATATTTTTAAGAATATATTCGATATTTTTAAGAGTATATTTGCCTTTTTAAGAATATTTGCTTTTTTAAGAGTATATTCGGTTTTTTAAGAATATATTTTTTATTTGTAGCAATATATATATATTTTTAAAAAAAATATTACTAAGATATACAATTTTTTTTGAACTAATTTCTAAGATATATATGTTTCTGGAATATATTTCTAAGATACACGCTTTTTTTATTTTTCGCTAAATTTCTAAGATATATATATTTTTCGGTTTTTTCTAAGATACACATGCTTTTATAATATACTGTAATATATTTATTTATAAGCGAAATATATAAAAAGTATATATCTTAGAGAGACCTTTTCGATATGTATATCTTAGAAATATTATATATATCTTAGTAAATAGCCGTTTTATATAATATACTATAATATACTTATTTATAAGCGAGAAATATAAAAAAGTATATATCTTATAGACTTTTTCGATATATATATCTTAGAAATACTATATATATCTCGGAAATTTTATTTAAATATATATATTAGTAAATAGCCGATTTCGATATATATATTAGCTATTTACTAGTAAGATATATAGTAACTTTTTTTATATATATTTTTTAAGATATATATAATATTTCTAAGATATTTATATCAAAAAAGTCTCTCTAAGATATATATTTTTATAATATATTATAATATATAGAAATATTACGGCTATTTACTAAGATATATAGTTTTTTCTATATAATTTTTAAGTTATATATAGTATTCCTTAGATATATAAATATATTTATCTTAGAGGTTTACGCTATATATATAGTATTTTATTATAAAAACTATATATCTTAGAAATATTTTTTTAGAAAATATATTCTTAAAAAAAATAAATCTATTCTTAAAAAGGGAATAAACTCCTAAAAAACTAAAGAAAACTAATAAATATTTATAAAAAATTGAATATATTATTTAAAGAGTATACTCCTAAAAAAATATAGTCTTAAATAAATTCATTTAAAGAAAGATATATTTTTAAAAATATATTCTTTAAAAAAGTAAAAAAAAATTCTTAAAAAAAGCGAAATATATTCTCAAATAACTAAGTATATTTTTAAAAAGAAAGTGATATATATATATATATATATACATATTTAAAAAAATTCTAAGATATATATATTTATCTTAGAAATAATATATATATCTTAGAAAATACTTTAAAAAATATATCTTATTAAATAGCCGTTATAATAAATTACTATATATATATATATATAGTTAAAAAAAATTTAAGATATATATATATATATATCTTAGAGAGACTTTTATATAAGTATATTTATCTTTAGTAGAAAATATTTAAAAGAAGTATACTATATACTTAGTAGTATCTTAGTAAATATCTATAGAAATAACTATATAAATTATTAGATTAGTAGTCTATTACTATAACTGTATATTAAATATATCCTAAAAAAAAGGGTAGAAAGCTTTAAAAGTATATATATTTATTTACTATATTAGTAGCTACTACTACGTCGCGGCCATTAATCCCGTACTCGTAGTCGGAGGATAGGTACCGATGACGTTACCTACTCTACTACGGCCTGAGACCCCGCGACGATATCACTTCACGTAATTCGGTTAACTACGTACCCGTAGATTCATACTTAGGTACCTACCCACGTTGTTCCTCATTGAAGTTGCTATTATGGCGGACGTCAAGGTGCTCGGTCACAGCGCTTGACCTCCTCCGGCCAGCACCCAGTCATACCAAGTCACAAAATCTCCAGCAATGGGTCGTCTTGAACCTACAGTCGTCGTTCCGCCACAGGCTTTCCGCCGTGATGCCCGCTCTAAACAGGCCAGAGCCACCATCAACAAAACCATCCCCGCCATTCTTACCTCATTCGCCCGCGCCCGTAAAGGCATTGACGCCGCCGAACTCATTGTCGACCCTCAGCCTGTCGCCTCCGACACTGAGGTCAAGTCCGACAATGCCATACCTAAAGAACCTATGCAAATTACACTTCAGGTGGCCGAAACCCTTGATACCGCCCGGCAACTATATCAGAACTCTCCTAGTAGCCCAACTAAGCGGCCTAGAATTGCCATCTTAAACATGGCTTCGCCGCTCTGTCCCGGCGGCGGTTTTCTTAATGGCGCCGCTTCCCAGGAAGAACGCCTCTGCATGCGTTCAACATTGTATCCCTCACTGCGCGACTCGTTCTATCGGCTGCCTGAGATCGGCGGCGTGTTCACACCGGACGTGCTGGTATTTCGCGACCACACGGATGAGGCACGAGAGCTGAGCAAGAAAGAGTCGTTTTTCGTAGACGTGGTGACAGCAGGCATGCTTCGCTTTCCCGACCTGGATGGTGAAGAGAGCGAAGAAAAGACGTACGCGCATAGCAAAGATCGGGAGCTGGTGCTCAGCAAGATGAGATCTGTGATGCGAATCTTGAAGATGAAGGGCGCAGATAAGGTCGTGTTAGGAGCTTGGGGTTGTGGTGCATATGGTAATCCGGTCATGGAAATTGCCAAGGCTTGGAGAAAAGTGCTTCTTGGGACGGGAAGTGCAAAAAGAAAAGGTAAAAGCAAACGTGGGGGAGCGTTTGATGGAGGCGAGGGATGGGACGGATTGCAAGTAGTGTTTGCCATCAAGGACAGGCGTATGGCTGAGGATTTCGCTAAGTCATTCGAATCCGGCTTGGTAATTGACGAAGTGGTTTGTGAGCAAGAAGAAGAGATGAATGACGGGTCGACCGGTGTCGTCGAAGAAATGAGGATCAAAATAACTGAGATGAAACTCCAGATGGAGCAGGCACGCAACCCAGACCTTAAGGCACGGCTGCAGACAGTACTGGCCGGTCTGAAGAGCCAGCTTGCTGAGCTCAGTGGCGGATCACAATCCAGCGGCGACAGTTATCCCAGTCCAGACGAAATACAAGTGGACGAGGGTGACAATGAGGTGTCTGAAGGCGAGATTGAACATAAGAGCTCAAGCGAGGGTTGTTGTATGTCAGGCGATGAACATGGTCGCTAAGGTGCGCCAATGAGTTTCAGTTGGAGACGCATAGCAGCCTGACTAACCTTGTATCTTTGGAGGCTGTGGACCACGATCGCAAGTTGCTGTTGCTTCTCATACAAATCGTTTAAATGCACACTCGAATAAGACAAAAAAAGAAAAGAGTACACTGTTGGTTCTTCATCTATTTGGCGTCTAGAAGAAATGGTATCACAAAATCGTAAAAAACTCGAAACACTTACGACTACACCTTTTGTAGCTCGCCCGTCTCAGCGGCCTTGCTGCCCGTCACAACTTCTTCATCATAGCCATCCGAAGTGCGATCATCATATGCTACTGTGATGTCGTTTATCTCATCGCCAACCTCCATCCACGTGTCGCTGGTTGCCGGGATCGGAGAAACAGCGCAGAGGATCCAATATGTCGATGCAGCCACAATGAAGCCACAGAAAAAGTTAAGATTGTAGATGTACGTCGCGCCGACGGGTACCTTAGTTCCTACCGCACCAGCAAAACCTACGACGTTGATGAGGATACCGGCTATGTAGGCAGCGTATCCACGCCAGTGGAAACCGTAGGCAAAGTAATAGGGACTGGTACTGCGGGCTGAATACAGCTCCTTGACGTTATAGTAGCCTTTGCGAACGACATAGTAGTCACAGACCATGACGCCAGCAATGGACGACAGGAAGACCGAGTAGGCGGACAGGTAGGTCGTGAAGTTGTTGCTGGAAGACATGAGATTCCAAGGACACATGCAGAGACCAATAAGAGCGCAGATGTAGCTGCCACGTCGAATGTCGATATAGCGTGGCAACAGCGCCGTCATGTCTGTGCCAGCGGAGACGGAGTTGGCGGCAATGTTCGTGCCAAGCTGTGCCAGAGCGAAGGCGGCCGAAATGACAAAGACGCCAAAGCGGTTTGCGCTGTTGTTATCGTGGTCCAGAATCTTGTGAAGAAGCTGCAAAGGGTCCCAGACAGGCTCGGAACCTGGATAGATAACTGTCGCCGACGAAGAGACGATGATGCCGATGAAGGAGGTTATGGCAAAACCGATCGGAATCGTGAGGAGTTGGGACCATAATGCGCTCTGGGGCCTTTTTGCGAAACGGCTGAAATCGGGGTCGTTGACAATCAGCGTCGCAAAGTTGCTGATGGAACTCATTATGCCTTTGACGATACCCCACGCGAGTATGCTTCCATGGACGCTTGCGGGCTGCTTGACAATGGGTCCGACGCCTCCAGCTTTGACCACAAACCAGATAAAAAAGGCAATGCCGGCGGCAGGTACGACGTAGGCCTTGACAGTGAACAGATGCCTGATCTTATGGACGGGGAACCAAAGCGCGGGGAGACTTCCAACCCAGAAGAAAAAGAAGCTGACGAACTTGACCGTAGTGGTACCGGAACTGGGAATGCCGTTGTGTACTTTGTCCTGTTTCCTCATCAGTCCTCAGCTCATATTAGATATCACCTGACTTACGTCTCTCCAGTTGTTCCAGATGGCTCTGATCATCAACTCGACGCATTCACCACCAATCCACGCCTGTACGCCATACCACACACAAGCCATGGCTGCGCGGTTGAAGACTGGCCATAGTGAACCCCAGATTCCAAAAGAGGCTCTGTTGACAACGGGGAAACCGATGTGGTAGGTGGCACCAATACGTCCAGTGGCGCAGACAAAGCAAGCTGAAATAGCGTAGCCCACCCACACACAAACCCACGCCTGCCACCATGAGAGGCCATCGGCGATGTTCGAGGAAGCAATCATCCAAGTGTTGATATTAAAAGAATCGGCTGGTTCAATTATCAGCAGATGCCAGGGAAGAACAAGCAGGGGTCATCTACGCACCGACCCAAAAGCCAACGAAGTTCCAAGAGCGCCATTGTCGACGTTCAGGCTCCACTGGTTTCAAATCATGGTTTGTCAATAGCAGCTGCGTGCTGGTCAGGCCGGGCTCGGCCTCAACAGCCAACTTGTCGATATAGTGGGCTAACTTGGTATTTTTGACCTTTTCCATGGCGGAGAAGCGCACAAAGCCCTGGTGGAGAGAAGATTTCGAAGATGATCGAGGAGAAAAGGACGACTCGAGGGGGCTTTGCTTTGAGCGTGATGACGTCTGCTTACGCTGAGCACGTGGCGTGGGAGATGTTGAAGAAGAGGAAGAAGAAAGTGATGGGAGAAGAGGTTCCTGCTCCGGGACAGCCGTGGTTCCTTGGAACGATTCCGCGAAGGAGGAAGAGGAGGAGTGGTGTGCATTACGGGGAGACATGGCCGAGATATATCTAGAGAGGCTCGTGGCGGAGGTTGATACCGGGGGGAGCTAAACTGGAGCCGAGCCTCGCGACCGGGGGATGTCACCCACGGTGACACTGGAGATTGGGGCGTCGCCTTATCAGTTTTGCATCAATCTTTGAATTCGGTAAGATGCTCCACACCGAGAGAGTGCGGAGTGGATCGACTGGGGTGGGTTGTTTGCTCCGAGCAAGTGTTGCTAGTTGCTAGGTGCTGCCATCTGACGTGACAATCATGCTGGGTTGGTGAATGTTTTTGAGGAAAGCTGCCGCTCTAGAGTAGCTGCCTACTCAGCCTTGGTAGGCCCTGAGGGCAGGGTAGGCACCACCCAGGGTTATCGCCCTACAGCAACAATTATCATCGTCATCATCCCGCTCTCACATGCTCTCCTCGTCCTCAGTACACCTGTTATCAGCCTCCTCAAAAAGGAAGAAGTGTGGGTGAGGCTTGACGTACCTACGCTCGCCGTTTGCGGCTCGTTTGATAAGCCGATTACCCCGGCCCCGGCTTGACTCGATAGGATCATGTCAACGCCGCCCTGTGAATGGTGCGCGACTATTGCCATCAGTCAATTACCATTATCACGGCCACGAAAATCATGGCCTGACGAGCCGTCGTGTGTGAGGTACCTCTCTTTCCTCCGGCAATTCCCTCATCATCCACGTACGCTTTACCAATATCTTTGAGGCTGGGGAGCTGCTAGGAACCCGCAAAAAAAATAATGAGCGCAGCAGGCGGGCCCTGTTTCCATCCCGATGCTGCCCGAGCAGTTGTTTCATGGTGGAGTTGATGGAACCACCCCCATGTAGCAGTCGGGTTTTCATTTTCATCGTTATTCTGCCCCGGTGGATGTTTGGAGTTTGCTGTAAGTCTGGGCATGTTCGTGGAGGTCGAGACATGACTAAATTGAAGCACGACGCCTCTTTCTCACGAGTCAACGGTCTAGCCGCGCGCGTGTACCCGTAGGCCCCACCGCCAATAACAAACGACGACTCCAAGAATAACTCCCAGCCTTCCATTTAAGATTGCAGAAATGGCCTCTCTGTCGAGAAGCCATTCACAAACACTCACTGTCAGTGCTACTGTTTGCACGGGCCATCGGCCATGACCATATCGTTACTCGCTACATTTTTCATATTCTCCATAAGCAATGCTCGTCCTACTCTTTCTCCCCGAAAGTCTGATAATTCCAATCCCACCCCCGATGCCGAATCAGGCTGGGTCTCCGGCCCCACAGGGCGAGGAACCTGGGGCCTGATCCTTGGATGCTTGACCACGCTGTCTCTATGCGCCTGGACAGCTTATCATCCGAACATCAGCCCACACAACTCTCCAAAGGCAACCTTCTTTCGCCGCTTGAAATGGATGATAGCTGCCGTTTGTGTTCCCGAACTGGTTTTGTATTGCGCTTGGGAGCAAAGACGGGCGGTCAGAAAACTGAGGAATGAGATCAACACGTTGGCAGCTAAGACGCAGAACGGGGAGAAGTGTTTGGAACCTTTGGTGGAGCCGTTCTACCGTCCTTGCAGGGTTAGCACCGCGCCCAGTAGGTTGGAAGAGGCCTCCGGGTGCTTTTCTCCGATTCTCTATTCCCAACCGGCCGCATTGGATTCCACGGACTTCCTGGATTACTCAAAAGCTTCTACTAGCAGTCAGTTCGAGCCTTGGACGATTGAGCAAGCCTTTTTCGCGGTCTGCGGTGGGTTTGCAGTGGACTCATCATCGTTCTGGCCTGAAAAGCGCCTTACCTTCACGCTGGATGGAATTCTTGAACTGGCCAAAGCGGGGATTCTGCCGAAGACTTCAAACAGTGAGATATCTGACAAAAGCAAAGCCAATATTGTGGCGAAGCTTCTTGTTTGCATCCAAGCCGGATGGTTCATTGTTCAGTGCGTGGCACGGCTTGTTCAAGGACTCCCGCTCACCCTCCTTGAAATACACGTTTTGACGCATGTCGTCTGTGCGTTTCTGATGTACTTCTTCTGGATAGACAAACCATACGATGTCGGACAACCCATTTTCTTCAAGGACGAGAACGTAGTCAACTTTGCTGCTCTCTTTGCTGTCGACGTTCATCTAGAGGACACAGTCTGGGGTATATTCACCGATCGTCGCTTTGATCAGGTTGAAATCAAAGAAGTTAGGGCTGCGCATGCAAGCGCAAACTACACTATTCCTCGCACAGTACTTGGGCTTGTGAAATACTGTCTGGACAATTTAGGAAGCAAACATATCCAAAAAGAAGACCTTAACAACTTCGAGGATCCTACATGGAAGGCGGATGGAACGCCTGAGACAGCACAGAAAATCACTGAACACCACATACGCGCAAACCGCGCACTTGACCGCCTCCGTCTCAGACACAGAGACGCGCTTTCCAAGTCCGACGAGGAGCTCCCGCAGTACAACAAAATCCTCAGGTACGCGAAGCCACACATTGTATTCAAACGGAGCAACTTGAAGATCGATGGTGCGACCCATGTTTTGGAGAGTGACCGTCGAGCACCACAGTTTGAAGATGCGGAAGGGCTGGGGAGACACTGGATCACTTTTGGCCTTGTTTGTGCCATTTATGGCGGTGCGCACCTTTCTGCCTGGGCAGCATATTTCCCCACAACAGTTGAGAAATGGTGTTGGCGTGCGTCCGGCATCGTCCTAGCGGCATTACCGCTAGACGTCCTTGCCAATCTCTATTCAATGGATTTGTTCCGGTATATATACCTCACATCAGTAAAGAGGAAAAGTGGGAGGAGGACTGTACGGCTCCTGCAAAAGCTTTTGGACCTTTTTTTTGATGTGGTTATGGTGGCACACTTACTAATAACCTTTTATGTCTTTTTTACTTATGTTGTAGCAAGACTTTATATCCTTGTGGAAGGTTTTGCAAGTTTAAGAGATCCACCTGCTGGTACATATCAAGATGTTAAATGGGCCAACCTTATCCCGCATGCTGGATAAAGATCGATCTCACCTCTCAACCTGTATGTTCGGACTGCTAGAGAGTTTAGCGCAAAACAATAAAAGGACTGGGTCAACCTGCGTCAGTGTATATCTGGGTTGTTGTGAGAATGGTTCCTTCGTTACGTGTATGTATGTGATTCAGATCTCAACTACGTCTAGGATACAAAGCTTGTAGCTGGACAAGGTGTTGTCCTTCTAAATTGTCTAGTCACTCTTCTGCGAATGTATTACACATGATCATAATGCCATTGGTTTTCGATTTGAAGGAATACAATCACTTTCATCTTCACTTAGTAATTGATCCTGGATTGGTAAGATATGCTCTAGGATGCGCTCTGATAGGCGCTTGAGAAAGTGAGAGTTGCAAGTTGTTCAGGTTGCTCCGAGCTCAAAGATTAGACAACACTTTGACCACACATGTATTTGATGGTTGTAAACGAGATTAATAGATTCTATAAATAGTCTCACATCGAGCCATGAGCTCCGTTCAGTAGTTGTTCAAATGCATACCATCCAGTTCAATCCGTTTCTACCATTGTTGCCAATCAGTAGGCAATTGGAACGATAGAGCGACATGGTTGAGCACGTATGATGAGTAGAAGAAGCATTGGAATTTCAAGTTCAACCATGCATGGCTGGCTGATGTCTACTGATACTTAATGAAAGGAAGGCCATTACGGTGGAAATTCATTTGGCCCGCAAATAACCAATACTCCCAGGGTATCCCAGTATAACTAAACTGCAACAAAAGAACTCAAAACAGAACAAGTCAACCCCAAGTGCGCCTCGCTCGATCACAAACATTTTAGAACTTCGAGGCGTGTCCCCGTTCAAGATCAGGCTCACGCTCGCGTCTACTGCCGCTGCTGAACCATCCGCGGCTCTTCTCCATTGAAGGTCCGCCGCGGGTCTCTGTCTTCTGCCTCGCTGGCTCTGGTCTCCTGGGCTCATATCGTTCAGTTCTTCCATCGCCATTGCGCGTCGGTAAGCGCTCATCATCGCTGCTGAAGTCTTCGTAAACAGTGGCAGGCGTCGGCGGGTCGGGAGTTGCCTTTGGCCTGTAGGCTTTGTCCAATTCTTGCTCGAGGATTCGCAGGTTCTTTGTGTTGCATTTGTAGCCAGCATCGAGGATATCGCCGAGGATCGGGACAAGACCGACAAGGAAATCGAAGACGAGGTTGAAAAGCATGCAACCCTTTCCAAAAGCGGATATTCCACAGTCGACTCTCCAGCATCTCAGAATAAGAAGAAAAGCAAGGGCACCGTCTACCATGTCACCAGCTGCGGGGACAATGCCTATGACGCTACTCCAACCAAACCGCACACCCATAATGGAGAAGAGACAGCAGTCGAGGGCGTAGGCGCGTTGGCGCATCTTGGCAAGAATGATGGCGTCATGTTCCGGGATGTAGTCAGGAACTTGCTTCTTGACTTTCTTCGTCTTCATCTTTCCGTTCCTGCCGGGACGCTTAATATACTCGAAGTATGGATCCTGGAGCATAATGTTAATTAATGTATCGTTTGCAAGCTGGAGGAAACTCACATTGTTTGGCAAGGGGTCTTTGTCCTTGTACTTGTCCATGTGCTTGCTGAGAATCTTCTTTGCTGCATATTTGCCTAATGCTTGCGTCATGATGAATTGGCGTTGATCTCAATGTTGTGTTGAAGCCCAGGAGATTTGAGAGATGCCTTTAGGGGAGTAAGATGATGGGTGCGACCTGCGAAGTGGCCGCGGCGACTTATAAGCCAAAACAGGCGTTGAGCAGTGTTGCGTTGGCGGGCTGCGTCAGGTGGCTGATCGCGACGGATGGTTGGCCGGGGATGATCGAGGCTGCGAACTTCTGAAACGGCGTCTCAGGAAGCGCCTTCGCAGGAGAATCGACGACGAATGGTTGGACGTGAAGTGGGCGAAGGACGAACAGAAGGACGATGGAAGGGCTACGAGACCAACCAGGAGTTTTGGAGGGGCAAAGAAAGAAGAAAGGGAGTTAAATCATGCAGCGCGCAAACTAGGAAACCGGCTGAAATGACGTCCACGCGCGCAAAGCTCTCGCCACAACCTTAATTCGCGTAGAGGTATTGAGTGTGGCGCGTGTGGCGGCGGGGCGCAGCAGCTTGGCCCGTCGCCGGACACGACATCCCGACTGCTGCAGAGCGTCACTACACCAAACACCAATCCCCCCCCACCGCGCCCGACCCGGCCTGATCCGCGGCCGCAGACCTCTCCTGCCAACCCTGTCGCCGCCTTTCCGCCCCTCTCCACATCCCTCTTCGCCTGCGACATAGCAACGAGCTGCGTCCGTCGCAGCTATCCGCGGCTGTTGCCCGTTCAGCTCACCATAGTCCGACCGGCGCGGATATGCCCAGTGACACCGGCCAAAATGACAGACACAAAGATGCAGCTAGTTGATTGTAAGTCCATACATACCCACATGTCGTCGGTCTGGCGCACAACCGTCCAATTGCCCTGTCTCCCTGCAATCTTCGGTCGTTTACGCTTGAAAGTTACTGACAGTCGCTATCCAGGGCTCGATGACTTATGCGTGCGCTTCATCATCAACCTTCCCCAAGAAGAACTCCAATCCGTTGAACGGATATGTTTCCAAGTCGAGGAAGCACACTGGTTCTACGAGGATTTCATACGGCCCCTCGACTCCTCTCTGCCCTCAATGAACCTGAAGCAATTCTGCATTCTTATCTTTCAACACTGCCCGCTATTCTCCCAGTACGATGCGGACGTATTCGTGCACGCGTACTCTGAGTTCCTCGCATACAAGACACGTGTGCCTGTGAGAGGAGCAATCTTGCTCAACGAAGCAATGGATGAGGTTGTTCTTGTCAAAGGCTGGAAAAAGGGCGCCAGATGGAGCTTTCCGCGTGGAAAAATCAACAAGGATGAGAACGACTTGGACTGTGCCGTAAGAGAAGTCTACGAGGAGACTGGTTTTGACGCTAGAGCCGCTGGCCTTATCGCCGAGGAATCTCAGATGAAGTACATTGAAGTGTCTATGAGGGAACAACACATGCGCCTCTATGTCTTTCGCGGCGTGCCAATGGACACGTATTTTGAGCCGCGTACAAGAAAAGAGATCAGTGTAAGTTGATTCGTTTCCTCTGTCTTGCAGCCTGATAACACCGAGTTCAGAAAATATCTTGGTACAAACTTTCCGAACTTCCAACCTTGAGGCGACAGAAGCAGGCGCAACAGGGAAGTGGAGAAACCTTGCTTAAAGACAACATGTTTTACATGGTCGCTCCGTTCCTCGGCCCTCTTAAGCATTGGATCAAACAGCAAAACAAACGGGGTCGCAGAGGCCCTACACAAGCTCCTAGCGTGATGCCTGTTCCGGAAACGGAAACGGAAGAGGACGTATTGCAGACAGAAGAGTCTGCGGCGGAGGATAGCATGCCGGCTCCACCTAAAATGCAGGACATGCACTTCGACCGACTGCTGGCAGGCTTGCGCAACCCAACACCATTGCCTGACACTACGAACTTGCATGAGCTTCCATCGATGCAGGAGAATGTGCCCGATCCAGCTGCAGAGCTGAAGCGCCTGTTGAGTGTCAACGGTCCGAGCCAGGGTCCAGTGTCGGCTGCAAATGCTGCACCTCCTGCTCAGTCTCCCAACCCTCTTTTGGCAATGCTTCAAGGGGGTGGTTCTGGGTCATATTTCCAACGTCAAGGCACTGGCGCTGCAGTTCCAGAGACACCCTTTGAGCAAGTGGATCCGACCACTCCCATGCAGCCTGAAACACCGCGTGCTCCGCATCATCCACGCCTACCGTTCGGACACATGGCTCCTCCTCCAGCTTTCCCTTACTCACCGGCCCATATACAGCCTAACAATGGTTATCCATCCGGTCCGTTAAACAATGCACGGCTGCCTCCTGTCTCGGGGTTCCGTCAACCTAGCCAGCCGAACCCGGCGATGCAGCAATTCCGTCCACAGCTGCACCGAGGCCCCTCGCAGACCATGCCGCATCCACGGGGCTATCCACCAGTGCCGATACAAGCACCCAGGCCCTACCACAGGACCGGAGACCCGCAATTTGCCCAAGGCCCGCAAACCATTGGCCCGCAGGGACCGGCGATTCCGCCGGCTTCGAATCTTCCAGCACCAAAGCTCACGCCTCATACTAGGGGTCTTCTGAACGCATTCAAAAGTGATACGAAACAAATTCCTCCGCCGCCAGCACAGCCTGCCATCAAACCCTTTACCAATGCGGCTGAAATATACAAACCAATTGGGACTCAGGTACAGGGATCACTACCAATTCGCCAACATGCTCAGGCCCCGCAGCCGCCTGCAATCCAACCGCCTACTCATGAGCAACGCGTTGACCCCGAAGTCCACGTGGTGTCGCCTGTCGCCACGAAGCCGAGGAGCTCGCAGCAGGAGTCTCTACTCAATCTGTTCAAATCACCCGCCCTTTCAGCTGCAGTTCCTGTGCTGTCAGAGTCTGCGGCCCAGGCATCCCAAGAGCCTGTGGAGCTGTCGGCGCAAAGCCCCAACGTTAAACGCCGGAGCCTAGTCGACGCAGCCGCACAGCAAACTGGTCCTTTACCAGTCCCTAATGCTGGCATACACACCAAAGGCCAAGCTCCTAGTTTGTCTGCAACTGTGTCTGGTCCTTTGAACGAGCCGAACTTCGACACATTGCGCAAGAAGCCGGTTCAATCCAGCAATGGCTCGTCCAGGGATCGCGGCCCGAAGGCGACACAAGAGCCACAGGCTCCGCCGCAGTTCTCCATTCTCTCCCGTCCCCGCTCTGAACTTTCGGGGACGCCAAGCCCGAAGCAAATGGCACCTCATCCAGCCCAGCGTAGCTCCCCAGCCCCTCGCTGGTTCAACAATTCCCCGAGGCCGGCTGCGGAAGCGACCAAGCCGTTCAACCCGCAGATCCTTCGCCGTCCACAGGCCGGTGCCTCTTCCCCGACACCGAAGGCTACGTCGCAGCCTGGTGATCGTAGAGAGAGCACGACGAGCGAGCAAAGGAATGCGTTGTTGTCGCTCTTTGGCAAGTCTCAGACGGCGAGTCCGCAGGGCATACCATCTGGCATCATCAGCCCGGTGAGCCCTATCCTTGATAAGCAGGCTCAGCGCGGGTCAAGCGGGGATCGGTCTAGAATCAGCAGCATCACGTCGCTGCCGGCTGACGGCGGACCGGATGGTAGAAGCACCAGAGGCAGCATGACTGCTAGCCCGGCGGACAAGAGTTTCCTGCTTGGATACTTGAACGGGATTGTGAAGGATGCCAGCAAATGAAGTTACGATGGGTTGAAGTGATGGAGTGATAGGTGTCTACCAGTGATTATATCCTTTTTCTTTTATTACTACGTACGAGTGTGCTCCTGGTGCAAACGTGAAATGTGAGAGGAGCTTGGGCCGTCGAGCAGGCCAATCGGCTTCCCCGGTTTAATCGATGACGGAGATCTTCGCGCTCACCTCGCCCGCTCCTTCTCCAATCTCCATCCGCAATACCATGTTCTCCCGCTCGTCTCTCGCCCGGCCCTTTGTGTGTGCGCGCTGCCTCCGCCACCAGCGCGTCGTGGCCCGTCGCACCTACGCCGCCATCGCTGCGCTCCCGCACCGCAAGCTGCTTTCTCTTTCTGGGCCTGACGCGCCCAAGTTCCTGCAGGGCCTCACGACCAACAACGTCCCGAGCGCAGCGCAGAACCCGGGCGCCGGCGGCTGGTACACGGCATTTCTGAACGCCCAGGGCCGCGTGCTGTACGATGCTTTTGTCTATCCGAACGCTCATCTTAGCGGTGGTGACGGCAACGGATGGGCCTGCTTCATCGAGGTTGATGCTAGCTGTTTGGATGGGCTGAGAATGCTGCTTAAGCGGCATAAGTTGCGCAGTAAGGTCACTATCGTACCAGTCGAGGACTGGGGCGTCTGGAGCGCGTGGCGCGATAATGGCGATACTTCTATCGACGTGGGCGCGGCAGACAACGCCAAATTCATCCACCTGGCCGACGAGCGCGTCCCCGCCTTCGGACACAGGCTCCTTCTGCCGCTGAGCGCCGCGTACCTCTCCTCGTCATCTTCCTCGACATCATCTTCATCAATCACAGCAGCCAGCCCCCCGCCCAACCTCCCCCCGCAGTTCCAGGACCTACCCGTCGCCATGCCCGGCGCATACGCCGTGCGGCGGTACCTGAACGGGCTGGCGGAGGGCCCCGCAGAGATGCGGCCGGGCGAGGCACTGCCTCTCGAGAGCAACGTTGACGTAATGCGTGGAGTGGATTTCCGCAAGGGATGCTACGTCGGACAGGAGCTGACGATTCGGACGAAGCATACGGGAGTGGTTAGGAAGCGGATCTTGCCCGTGCGACTATACGATTTGGCTGGGGAGGAGCCGCAGACGCTGGAGTTTGATGGAGAGGAGGCGAAGTGCGTGGCGGGCCTGGTGCCACCTGCAGCGGATATCATGAAGGTTGCGGGTGCGGATGGGGAGAACACAGGCGGCCCGAAGAAGGGTAG
Organism: Aplosporella prunicola CBS 121167; assembly: GCF_010093885.1. NCBI lineage: Eukaryota > Fungi > Ascomycota > Dothideomycetes > Botryosphaeriales > Aplosporellaceae > Aplosporella > Aplosporella prunicola. The sequence continues at coordinate 239,182 of NW_022983550.1, forward strand.
GAGTGCGGGGAGGTGGCTTGATGGTGTTGGGAACGTGGGGCTGGCATTGTGCAGGCTGGAGATGATGACGGATGTGAAGGTGGGCCCGGAACCCACAGCTGCGGGGGGGTATAAACCCGGGATGCGGTTTGCGATGAAGTGGGTGCCGGAGGGGCAGGAGGCGGAGAGGAGCATGGGCGTTAAGGCGTTTGTGCCGGAATGGCATCAGCGGAGGATGGATGAGGAGGCGGAGTTGAAAGGGAAGAGAAAGAATGCAGTTCAGAATATTTGAGCTGGGGTAGAGTGAGAACGACGGTCAGGCATTTGTAGAAGAGCAGACTATTCACTTATAACATATAGTGTACAGTGTTTAGTGGAAAAGCAGATACCAGCTCCAAGCAAATGCCACAAAAACCTCGCTGAGCCAACCATCTAGGCTTTTCCCCCCAAAAGTCATTGCTCACTGAAACATAGAGCTAGGATCCTTCTTCCACTCATCCAACAAAACTTGGCACTCGACCCTCGCGTCCTCGACAATGCCATCCATCTTGATATCGTTCTTGTCATAGCCAAACGGATCCTCCAGCTGATTCCCAATGCCGTCAATGCCATACAGCGTAAAAGTAATCAACGCCACAATCGGAATGCTCCACCAGCCAAACTCGTCCACCAAGCTGAACGGCAACACGGCGCCGTACAGCGCCAGCACCTGCTTCATATGGATGAGATGGGCGACCGGGATCGGCGTGACGCGGATGGCCTCCATGCGACCATAGGCGCCCGTCAGCGCATTCAACTGCACGGTAAGCTGCGAGGCCTGGGGGCCATGGAACCAGCCGCGCGCGACGCCGCGACGGATATACGCCTCGACGAGCACGGCCAGCTGCAGGGGCATGCCGAGGCCGCGATCCTCGTGGGCATACAGATCCGTGGGCAAGAGAGGCGCGAGCTCGGGGTGGGAAGTGGCGGGCACGCCTTCGCCGAGGCTGTACTCGGCGCGCAGGTTGTGCTTGAGGGCGTACAGCAGCGCGGTCAGGACGCGGACCGTCTTCTCGGTGTCGGCGCGCTCGGCCGGCGACGCCTGCCCAAACTCCATGTGGCCATCGAAGTTGTCGATGGCGGCGCGCGAGCTGCTGACCAGGAACGAGCGCGTCAGGTTGCGCACGCAGGTGCAGCACTCGGTTAGCAGGTTGCGTCCCGTCCAGAAGCGGTCGTAGGACGTTTGGTTACGGAAGACGAGCATCAGGCCCACGACGATGGACAGGCTGGGGATGAGCGATGAGGGGAGGCCTAGCTCGCCCACCTCGCTGTCGAGATAGACGATTATGGCTGTGAACAGCGAGTGCAACACGACGGGAATGAAGACAGCTCCGTGGATGGCGCCTTTGCAGAAGCGCAGCACCAGCGGCCACCGCCGCGGCTTGTGACGCGCCGAATTGTACATGGGGTATGTGACGCGGCGATGGTGGTGGCGCTCTTCAGATGTCGTGGGCAGCTGTGGGGGAGGCTGGTCTGCTGCTCTTCTGCCAAAGATGTGCTTAGGCAGGATCATGGCTGGAGAGCGAGAAAGAAAAAGGAATTGAACAGAGGGCAATTGAAGTGGAAGGAAAGAGTTTTCTTCTTAAAATTCTCTTGCCGCCAGCGCATTCGTCGTCGACTCGGTGTCTCTCCACACAGCTTGCAGTCCAGCGTGCTAACGTGGGGTCGGCTTGACGCGCCGAGCCGCCTCATCCAAGACTCGACTCAGAACCCGGCCAGGGTCTGCTCCACTTTTTGCGCCTCTTGTTTTGTCCAGCGTTTTGTCTTGGCCTAGCTCGGCCTGTTGCGTGATGGGCGTTTTCTCCCTACAGGCGAGAGAGTGTGGTTGTTATTATTATTATTATTGTTGTTGTTGTTATTGTTGTTGTTGTTGTTATATATATAGGCGAGAGGGCTAACTGAAGTGAGCATTCTCGTCTCATGAAAATTGGTCAAAGGTCTAACTACTGCCGGTGTCTTGGTGCAGAAGAACGGAAACGAGAAGATGATAGTCTTTCGTTGCTATCCGCTTCAGCGTAAAAGTGATAGGTTGTATATATAAATCTACTCTTACAAGCATGCTCACTGTGTCTCTAAAAGGTAGGAGGGCCGTTCTGGCCCATTGCGAGTACTCCACATGCGCCATGGCGTTCAGCCATGGTAAACATTAGCAAATCACCAGGACGGGTGGGATAAAGACGCAAGGCCAGACCTTGGCCTACTCAAACAACACTTGCAATTGGACGCTATCTAGTTTACACGCTAAAAATCCCCCCGTCTCATACCTGAGCTTTCTTTGCGACGGAGCAGCTTTGAGGGAGGCAGCAACGGCTCGAACCGGGGCTTCACGGCAAGATCATGCTAGCAGAAGAGACTGAACTCCACACTTACTGATCTTACCTTCGCCCTCATCCCCGCAGCTTGCGGGTTGCACCTTTGTAAACTTTGCAACAAGCATTTCGGTATACCTACCCTTTGGTATACCTACCCGTAGAAAAACGCACACGCAAAACGCACAAGCGAGCTATGCAAAACCCGATTAATGTGCTCACCCTTGTAAACTTGCTTGCTCGTTGGAAACACAACAGACGAAATGCCCAAATCGGAAAGCAGACGGCTTCGGCGGTCGGAGCCATGCGGTTCGTCCGGTGACAAAAAATTAATCATCCCATGAGCGTCCGATGCCAAATGTAGACAGGTCGAGGTCCATATGGTGCTGTTCCTGAGGCTCAGAGATTGCCATGTCCTACTGTGTGCTTACCCTGACCGAAGGATATAGCGACTGCAAAGCAGGTCCTGTGACGACGTCGGCTTTTGAGGCGAGCGGCTGCGGGGGCGCCTCAATCTTACCCTTGTTGACGAAAGGGAATAGAATAAAAGATTGGAAACGCGGAAGAAGAGAGGGCCTTGTTCGAACAAACCAAACTGCAGTGCCTCGGACGCTAGCGATGGCGTCTAGTATCTCCGCTTGCTCCTCGAGTCGTACTCATCGCCATCGTATCCGCGCTTCCTGGAGTCGGAATCGCGGCCACCATACCCACCGTCGCGATCACGGTCTCTGTAACCACCGCGATCTCCACCGCGATCTCCACCGCGATCTCCACCGCGATCTTCTCTCCTGCCCACGGGCTCACGGTTGCTGCCCGAGGCTCCGCGGTCCCTGTCGCCGTATCTGTCGTAGGAGCGTCCGCCGTAACCACCGTTGGGTCCATCGCGACCACCATACCCACCCGAGCCGTAGCCGCCTGAGCGTCCTCCGCGGGGGCCTGCAGGAGCACCTTCGGGCGCACCGCCCCAACCGTTGGACTGGTAGCCGATGCCGCTGCGTCCGCCATATCCGCCGCCGCGGCCACCACCGCCGTATCCACCGCTTCTTTCACCTCCACCAAAGCCACCGCGGAAGCCACCACGGAAGCCGCCACGGCCACCGAAGCCACCTCTGAACCCGCCTGGACCACTGGGTGGGCCACCAAATCCACCAGAGGGGCGTGCTGGAAGGGCCTTGGTGTAACCACGGCCGCCTAGGCCACCGCCAAAACGTCGCGGGCGCCAACCGGAGACGGTGCGACCACGCTCGACGTCCACAAGCACACGGCGGTCTTTGATACGAATTCCATCGGTCTCTTTGTAGGCAGCTGTAAAAGTGAAGCAAAGCTCCTGCGTCAGTTGATACCAAACTTATTACCTGTTGATTTGGGGGGAGGGGGGATGAAGGGAATGGGTAGGTTCTGACCCTTCATGTCCTTTTCACGCTCATACACAATGAAGGCGTATCCTCTGTTCTTCTTCTTTGGGGGCGCGTTTTCAGGCTGCGTCGTGTCTTGAATAATGCGTATCTAACGCAGGTTAGCCTGTTCCAATAACATAGCAAAAGGCAGTCTTACCCGCTCGATGGGTCCAAAGCGACCAAACTCCCTCTCGAGATCCTTCACCTCGGTGTCGTAGGCTAGGCGCGCAACGAAGAGGGTTTTGAAGGCATCGCCGCGGACCTGGGGATCCTCGCTCGGCTTGTCTGCAGCAAAGGGTCAGCGCACGCCAGTAGAGGTGAAGCAAGGTAACGCACAGTCGAGGACGCCTTCAGTCAGCGTCTTCTCTAACTTTTCCTTCCTCTCGACCTTCTGCCTGTCCTTGCGCTGGAGCCAGCTTTCCGTGGGGACATAGTCGTCCTTGTCCTTGTAGTCGTTGAGCGCCTGGAGCCATTGGCCGACGCCGCCAATGTTGGCGGTATGGCGTTCCTCGGGGGCGTGATCCGAAGGAGGCAGGTAGCGCAGGGCAGGGCGCGGCGCAAAGAGCGCGAGGAGGTTGGGGGGGAGCTTGTCCGTCATGGCGTGGGCGCGTGACGGCGGAAGGGTGATGCAGCGATGGGATGAGCTTGCGGGAGGTGTTGGTGGTTGATGTCGCGCGTCGAGCGAGAAAGGCACTTCATCCGCGGCAACTTCCGCCGGCTACTGCTTTGCGACCTACCTAGGCACCACCACCCCATCGCCGGCCGCAAGTAACTCTGAGCTATCAGCCCCTCACCATGCCTCTCACTGCGCTGAAGACGGTAGCCCAGGCCCAGGTACGTGTTTGGCGACCAGTGTTTCCCCCGCCCGCTGTGTCTTCCCGCCGTCGCGCTCCCCACGAAAACTTCGCCGCAACGCCCGTCACTAACCACTGCTCTCTCCAGAATGGCGTTGGTGCCTTTATCCTCCAGTGCAAGCGCCTTGACTTTCACTACTGCGATTGGGCCGGTAGCTCCAAGGGCATGAAGTACGTCTCAGCAGCCAAGCAGCAGCACCACTACCACCACCACCATCACTGTCGCGTACCATATCCTTACTAACATTCCGACAGTGTCTTCCTCAGGAAGACGCTCCCTCGTTTCGCCTCCGCCAACCCGCAAATCGAAATGACTGTGAGCCCGCGTCCGCGCAAGGACCCCGTCATCATCGGCCACTACATCAACGGACGTACCAAGGCGATATGCGTTCGCAAACTGGAAGCGAATCAGATTCTGAAAAAGGCAGAGTTGCTGCGCGACTCCAGCGGCGAGCGTAATCGCCGAACCATCACCAAGCCCGTCAAGTCTATCAATGAGAGCGTGCGTGGCATTTGGAGTCCGTTCCATGGCGCGAGGTACCAGATCTAGAAACGTCGAATGGAATGATAGTCGGGGCCAACCTAGGGCAAATGGTGCTGCAGAAAGACGAATGTTTGTACAATGGCATGGACGGCGTAAAATTTGGGTAGTTACCATGGGATGTACAGGTACATAGAAGAGCTGAGGCCAAAAGAAAACCATTGGCACTCTTCACACGGCATGGCCGTTTCAACGAAGTCATTATTTTTGGAATCTTGTTTCATTCATGGATAGTATCTTCGATCAAGCCTTGGCTTGTCCCTCTACATTTATTTTCCAAGTCATTCATGCGTCAAAAACATTAATGATAGCCCTTTGGCAGTCTAAGCAGACTGCTTGGCGTTGACAATGTCAACGAAAGCGGGCTTCAAGCTGGCACCGCCAACGAGGAAACCGTCAATGTCATCCTGCTTAGCAAGCTCGACGCAGTTCTTCTCAGAGACGGAACCACCGTAGATGACACGGGTGTTGTCGGCCGCCTCAGCAGACAGGTCCGTCTTCAGCCACTCACGGATTGCGACGTGGACCTCCTGAGCCTGCTCAGTGGTCGCGACCTTGCCGGTGCCAATGGCCCTAAGAAGTTCCATGTCAGCATTGCCAATGTTCTATGCCGCTTTTTTATGCCGCTGGCAATAAGTTTCGGTAGTTCAGACTTACCAGATGGGCTCGTAGGCGATGACAATCTTGGACCAGTCCTTGACCTGGGAGTGGACGGCCTTCAGCTGGTTGATGACGACCTCGTTGGTCTTGCCAGCCTCACGCTGCTCCAAGCTCTCACCGCAGCAGAGGATGACACCAAGACCACCGTCAATGGCAGCCTTAGTCTTGTTGGCGACGAACTGTAGACACGCAAATAATTAGCTTCAGCTTCTAGCGGCTAGTGGCAGAGCTTGGTTCTTCCTTTGCAAGCAAAAGTTGCACCAATCCTGACGCTTTAGCCATGGTCTGAGGGCTTCGATAAACGTACCGAGTCGTCCTCCTGCAGGATAACCCTCCGCTCGGAGTGACCAATCAAGGTCCAGGTGATGCCAGAGTCCTTGAGCTGCTCAACGGAAAGCTCACCGGTGAAGGCGCCGTTGGGCTTGTCGTAGACGTTCTGGGCAGCGACCTCGATGCCCTTGCGGAGGTTCTCGCGGGTGAGGAGCAGGTAGAGGGAAGAAGGAGCGATGACGACCTCTGCTCATCCCGTCAGCCAATGCTCGCAAGAAATTTTGATGAAACCCAAAATTGAAGCGTTGCATGAGGTGGTCAGACATCAGGAGCACATACCGGTGTTGGGGTCAAGCTTCGCCTGGTTGAGGTTGTTGACGATGTCCTTGATGGACTTGATCGTCCCGTTCCTGCGATGGGCGTTCCATCAGCTCTTCTGTTTTGCGTACACGGAGGTGCCAGCTGGCAGGACACGCACATCTTGAAGTTACCACCGACGAAGAATTGGCGAGGCATCTTGGCTGTTGTTGTGGTTGTGAGGGTTGGGTGGGGGTGTTGGGTATCGAGAGTCGAGTGTAGTAGAAAGGAGAAGATGCGTGTGCAGGAGGAGTAAGAAGAGGAGAAGAAGGGTTGGGTAGCTTTTACTTGTACCTAGCTCGAGGGTATGATATCAGGCGGGTGGGTTCGGCGGGACTATGGGACTATGGCGGGGCTGAGGGGTTCGCCGAGCGCAGACAGCAACACCACGCGGGATTTTCAGGGAACCATCGGACCATCGCCCGACCGTCTCCCTTGGGCCGTCCGTGCAAGGCCTCCAGCTTCAACCATCCATTGCGCCTATGACTATCTATACCGCTGCCCGTCTGCCCACCAGCCTGCCATTTGCCTCCGCTCAATTTCAGCCTGCGCTTCTTCAAACTGCTTGAATTGCCGCTCACGCTGGTACGCCGCCAGTTCCGTTGCGCTGACTTCCCGGTACCCGCTGTATTCCCTTGCGTATCTCCAATCGCCCTCGCCCCGCCTCACACGACCTTGTCCAAGAATGTCACGCAGACCTGACTCCTGCACGGCCGGGAGACGCTTCCTCTCACGGGAGCGTGAACGCGAGCGAGACCTCCACCGCCGAGGCCAGTTCGTCGGCACATGCGGTGGGTAATCTGCTTCTCTTATGCTCCTGCGACTGCGATACAGCTCGCTAGGCGGAAGCACTGGATATCCGCCGTCCTGATAATATTCTTTCTCAAATGGAGACCGGTGAGCACGAACTGCACTCCTGAAATGAAAAATAGGCTGCGGTTTCTGGTGAATTCGCTCGTCCTCAATATACTCGTGGCCCCGTCAAGTTCGTGGATCATAAGGACTGTGGTCACGATGAGACGACCCCGATGTGCTTTCCACGCTGTTGCGCGAGCGATATGAGCGCTGCGAACCTTCGTCGGATGAAGAGCTGTGCGGAGAGCGACCTTTGCGATCCCTGCGGGATTTCTCACTCTTGCGGCCGTTATTGTTGCCAATGCTAATGTTGATGTTTTGATGAGATGTTTGTGGCCTGACCTGCCGTTGTTGCGGTAAAGGTGGAAGGTCTGCAGGTCGCCCGAATGTCCTCTTGGAAGTCTTTCGGAATGGTAACATTTCAGGCTCTTCAAGGCCTTCAAGATCACCAAGTTCTTCACTGTCATATGAGTCATCGGCTTGGTAAGAGTTCATATGGACACCTCGACCATAGGAACTATGAAATCCATGGTTGAGACCATTCGACATCCCATTAGGAACAAAACCCTGGACTGGACGACGGCGGTCGCCTTCAGTAGGGCTTTTTTGTGTTCCAGGATAAGCTTTTTCTGCTCCAGGATGGGCCTGCTGAAATTCAGAAGGAATTCGTTGAACTGTGTGGTTCGGTTGACAGGGAGTCTGCTGACCAAGTCGCTGGGCTGAACCTGGATATTGAGGTCCGCTGTTGTGTTGCGGAATTGGCTGTTCTCTGGGTAATCCGGATGGTGGTAGATTTATGGCATGTTGTCCTGGTACCTGGAGGCCGTCCGCATGGTCAATGGGGACTTGTGCTTGTACTCCGAGTTGGCCATGAGTATGAGGTTGGCTAGGAGCCTGGGTGGGAGGGATGGAGTGCATGGCCTCTGTTTGGAAGCCGTGCTGTATCTGAGGATGTGGGTCTGAACGCGGAGATCTGGGGCGATCTACACCTCCAGACAACAACGGAACCGGCCGAGGGGGTGGGCCTGGGTCGCCTAGCACAGGAGGTGGAGCCTGGCTACATGGAACATGAGGGTCCATACGAACCGGCATCCGTGGCGGTGGGGTTCTTCCATGGAGCACTGATGATGGTCCTATTGGTCCGGAAGATGGAGGTGGCGGAGGTGGCGGATGTGGCGGGTGTGGTGCCATCTCTGCAGGCGGAGGTGGAGGCGGAGATGGAAGTGGCGTTTCCCCGATGTTAGGGTCGGGTGCGGTCATTGTGTTTTTACCCTTTCCGCCCTTCGAGTTCTTTTGTGTTGTTACAGAAGGCTCTGTCTCAAGAACAGGCTCCGCACCAATTACTCTTCCAGGCAAGTTGTGGGCATCTCTCACGCCAAGAGGAGAGCCACCTTCGATGCTGGGCTTCGGTTGCCTTCTCAGAATGACCTGGATTTCCGTGGTTTCTTTTTCGTATCGTCCAGGCCTGGCGATCTTCCTAACCTCGGGATGTATGCTGGCCAAAACATACTCAACATTTGGGTTCGGCTCATCGCGCTGCTGTTCCTCGACCAACCGGTCTATACGCAGCCGCTGGAATCTTGATTTAAGCGCCTGATAATCTTCCCAGACCGTGCGATCATATTTTCCATTGATGTAACGCTTGTTGATTATACGCGCCAGCTCCTCGCTGGAAAACGGAAGCGAAGTATAATAGGCATTTGCCCAAGAGGGCTCAAGGCCAGCGTCAAGATTGGAGCTTGGAACTTTGCGGCAACAGAAGCCGTGATACGTCTTTGCAAAAGAGGTAAGATGAGGTGCCTTGGTTACTCCGGAGTTTGCTTTTTGCTTGCCTGGCTTCTCCCCACCGCCAGGGACCATAGGAACAGCCATGTTGGGTACAGACTTGTGGGTTGGTATAACAAGCAAAGTGTTCGAACACGCAACGAAAGAAGTAGGCTGTGCAATACAACCTATTGGGAACAAACGGAGGGGGGATGAAGTCTTCAGTCCAAGTTGACCAACCGGCGGACCGAACGGGCCAGAATTGGATTGCGGCTAGACAGTGCGGGCAAGTCGAGACCCTCGAAATAAAAGGTCAACACCGCCGTATAAGTATCATTCCATCCCCTGTCCAGAACGCTCTCAAACACTATCGACACTATGCCAGTAAAAGCATGAAAACGGCTAAGCCGCTTCTATCATACATTGATGCTCTTGCCAAAGCTGCTACAGCCGCGCTGCTGTGGTTGACGGCCTCACCGGTCAAGGTTGTGGAAGCTTGCCAGCATAAACATCCGGACCAGGGCTCCCTAGTTGCACGATAATCACCACATGACTGAAGATAAAACTCGAGAAAGGTTGAGCCGCGGGCACCGACTGACCGGCTACCACACCAAACGTCCATTGCTATTTCTTCACTGACTTCACATGAACTAACGGAAAGAAATAATTTTCACCAATCGCCTTCAGAAGAGGCGGATAGTTACCCAATAGGAGAAAGAATAAACAGAAAATCTACTTAGAGTTACGCCGAACTCGTGGGGCTTCGCGTTACTCAAACATGACGCGGTTACCATTGGTTCCCGACTCAACTCTCTAATTGATGTCCCCACAAGCCTTTCTGGAAACCGGTCTGAGCAGGCAGCCGGTAATCCATTTGCCTGCTCGGTGCGTCGGAGACCGAGGCCACTACATGCATTGCCACTGCAACCAGCCGTTGGCAAGGTAAGCTGCTGCGAAGGATTATGGGGGCGCAACCCCAGGGTCGATTAACTGGCAAAGGTTAGCAGGCGCAGAAAAGATACTCCAATAAACTGCATAATGGCCGGTAGTAGCTTATCCCAACCCCTTTTAGGGTGAGAGGAGCGTGGCAGGATAGCTCCCTGGTCAAGCCCACGCAGTTTGTCTTGCAGAGCCGAAGACGTCAATGAGGGGCAGTCTTCTCGAAGGGCCCAGTTAAAGTCCGAGTCGTTGCCTATTGTTGATTTGATAACCGTACAGCACACGCTCACTGCAGGAAATCGCCACCCTCGGATCATGCATTTCCGGGCGTTGTAGCCTCCCAAGCCGAGTGGGACAGTAAGTACGTCACGCGGACTTGAGGCGCTCTCGTCGAGCCGGACTCACCGGCACGGGTGCATACATGTGCATGGGGTGGCTGCCTTCTAGCCTTGCTGACCGGTCAATGCGGGGAACTGGTAGATTTCCCCGTGCGATCAATCGTAACCTGGGATTTGGCTCCGGGCAGGGATTGTAAATACAATGCAGATGCTGTCGTCTGCGATAGGGTTCTGTTCGCTTGCCGTGCTGTTCTTCATTACCAGCCACATTCCATTGATTAGCCAATCGAGACCGCTTGTTATATCGCTTGAAGAAAAGCAAGTGCCTGGCTACCGGCGCACACTTAGCAAGGAGTCATTCCTCTAGCAATGGCACAACATGCGGTTATGTTCCACAAAGATTCACTGAAAATTAAAGTCCTCGACACTAAGCCGTCAAACTGACTATCAGAGTACGTGAGGTCTCCTCAAAGCCATAGCCAAAGCTATTCATTCCATCTATCTTTCCTTAGTATGCACTACTGATCAAACAAGGCAACTTCAAGGGCGTATATTAGTTGTGGCGGCATTCTCGTTGCGGATATTATTGCACCCAGTCCTCTGCATGGAATGGTCTGCTATTATTGTTCGAGATCTGGTACATGGCACTGAATTTCTAGAGTATCCAGGCATTATTTGATGTTGACGAGGTCATCAAACCACTCTTTATGTTTGCTAAAATAAAAAAGCTACTCGTCATGACAGCAGGTTATATGTGTATGTTGTGAATTTGATCCTATCGGACTTTTAAGAGCATTTATGGACTGCCCAATTTATTGACTGGGCTTGTACAAATTAAAGAGTAGCATATAGCGAAACACAAAAACACTGCTCCGCAAATTCGAGAAATTTGTACATTCCTATCGGTTTACGTTAAATAGAAAATTATCCTGTAAGCACCGGGATATACTATCCTTCATATTTTTAAACTGGTTCCGGATACATTTGTCCACTTCAATCCCATATGAATACATGATTTACTTTAATACTCTCCCGTCTTCGAACCATTATACCTACTTACAATTACCCCAACCCAATGAAGACGTTCTCGGTAGGTACAATAAGTTAGTACCATCAACACCCAGATATATCTTGAAGATTGCCCTGAACTCAGATACGTCTTTACAGGGTACCTACGTACAGTAATCTCATGGTGGCTATATATACGTCACTGTTTCGAAGCGTTTTGTCATTTGTAGCTGTTTGTCAAATGAACTGAGTAATCGAGCACTTTAGCAATCATCCACTCAGGTTGGATGAGAGTATTTCAGTATAGCATCTTTGTGTGGTATCATTCTTCATCGTCTTTCAGGTCATGCCACTCCTCAAATCAAAAACTGTGATTGATGTAGCTCCGAGCCATTACATTAGAACTGAACCCATCTTGAGCCCAACACTTACCTAGGTACATGCTGCACTTCGACAAACATCAGGCCTGGTGATTAGGTAAAACAGGGCCGCAGAGGCAAGGCACAGCATGATAGTCATGTTTAGCATAATCCTGCATCACTGTGAAATCCTGCGTTCCATTAAGGGCGAGACAGCACAAACAAGCTCGCCCACAAGATGTTACGCCACACAGCCAATATGCAGAGATGGTCAATGAATCAATTTCTCGTTGCCGGCACAAGAGGTCCTACAACCATCCCACGGAGCCACTTGCACCGCCACAGGGGTCGCCGGCAGTCGACCCCCTCCTCTTCCCTCTCCTAATGCCACCGATGGTAGCAACCCCGTGCGAAAACACCTTGTTCCCCACATCTTCCAATGTACAAGTGGTTCCCAATCATTAAAAATATTAAAATATTATCCTCTTCAGTCCGCGTCCGCAGTCTATGCGTTTTTGCGGTGTGAAATCATGTGGCCGAAAAGAAGTTACAGCGTTTGATCGAGGCTTGCAGTGGCGCCATTGGGCGCTGCGCAGCCTTGATTCTGTGTGATGGATGAGAATATATCATTACAAAACGCAGCGATCGATAGATGCTGAGTCCGGGCAAGCCATGCCGTGCTTGCTCCGTCATGTGTAATGACCGATGGCATTGCGAAATAGATTCAGCGGCTGCTTGAAGGAAAAGCGCAGCTAAAAAAAAAGCCTAAGTCGTGTCCGGTGTGCGGCGTTCTCATCGTACATCGGGTTAAGTTTCGGAATGCGAGAATACCAGCTTCACGAGTCCAGAAGGTGCGTCTTAGCGGAGAGGGGCCTTGACGTCTTGTACGCCGCGCTTGATGACGTCTTCCAGACGCCACCTAGGCGGTATCGTCGGGGGCACCTTGCCGCCACGCTCCATCTGGCGCCTGTACTCCTGCTCCATCTCGTTGGTGAGGCCATCGGGGAGAGGTGCGGCACCGCCCGCAACGCCGCTGGAGAACTTGAGTTGGAGGATGTCGCCGATCTGGTCACAGGCCGCGAGCATGCGGTCGAGATCGTCCTTGGTATGAGCGGCGGAAAGGCAGAACCTGGCACGGGAAGAGACGAGCGGCGTAGCGGGGTAACCGACGACGACGACGGAGATCTTGCGCTTCAACATCTCATGGGAGAAGGCAGGCATCTTGGCAGGGTTGTAAAGCATGACGGGCACAATGGGCGAGTCATCGTGACCATAGACAATGAAGCCAAGACGCTTGAGACCCAGACGAAGATATCTGGAGTTGAAGGCGAGACGCTGAAGGCGTTCCTCGCCTTGGCCAGGGTTAATCTCGCCAATGATGAGTTTCAGGGCACTAGCGATTTGAATGAGGACGGGAGGAGCCGGAGTCTCGCCAAAAATGTTGCAGGCGTTTGTTACGCGGAGCTTGTCAATAATGTGCTTATCAGCCGCAATGTAGCCACCGTTTGCACCGAAGGACTTGGTCAGAGTTCCCATGAGGATATCGACCTCGGCGGGATCCACGCCGAAGTAATCGCAGACACCGCGACCCTGGGGGCCGAGGGCACCAACGGAGTGGGCCTCGTCGATGAACAGGTGGAACTTGTATTTCCTCTTGAGCTCGAGAAGAGCGGGCAAGTTGCAGATGGTTCCCTCCATCGAGTACAGGCCCTCGACGGCAATCAGGATCTTCTTCCAAGGGCGGTGCGTGCGGGGCTGGCCATTGGAAATGGCCGCGCGAAGAACGCGTTCGAGGTGCCTCATGTCATTGTGCTTGAACATCTCGATCATGGCACCAGACAATCTCGCGCCGAAACGGATCGAGGAGTGGTTGAGCTCGTCGGAAATAACCAGGCAGCCCTTGCCAACCAAAGCCGGGAACGTGGTCGCATTTGTGACGAAACCCATGGAGAAGACCATGGAAGCGGGCTTTCCGACGAACTTGGCAATCAGATCCTCGACCTCAATGTGGAGGTTGCTGGTTCCGACATCACCACGGCTGCTGCAAAGGCTCACGCTCCACTTCTTGATGCCCTCCTCCACCGCATCTGCGCAGGGGCCCTCGGATTGGGCAAAACCAAGGTAATTGTACGAGCTCATGTTCAGCGTTTCGGTCGTGGTGCCCGTCAGCTTGAAGCTGAGGTTGTAGTCATCCGACTTGCGGTCGAGCAGATTGATGTAGCGGCCGGGCACGCCGATGATGGGCCTCGCGAAGCAGTCGTTGATGCGCATCTTGAGTCTCCTGATGTAGAAGTTGTCAAAGTCGCTGTTCAGAGGCGCGTAGCCATCCTGGGCGCGGAGATGCTTGTAGTTGTTCTGGCGGAATCGCTTGCCGAAGAAATCGCGAACGTGGCCGAAGATGATGAGGATGAGATAGCTGATGTAAGTGGTGAGGAGGAAGAAGTAGGGCGGCTCGTCCTCGATGGGCTCCGGGAACTCGCCACCGGTGTACCTGCTCGAGTAGAGGTGGGCCTTGGAGCCCAGCGGGCCAAACTCGGCGTGCTGCTTGGCAATGCGACGCGCCTCCTCGGGCGAGGGAGGCTGGAAAAGGGTCGTGGTGGGCTCCTCCATCTTGCTGTATTTTTCGCCCGTCGCCGTGCTCAGGCAGATGGTCGGCAGAGACAACGAGGGCGACGGGTTGTCGAGGAGGGCGCGCTGCTGGGCAACGATGGCTTCCCTGAGGGCGTCGCTGCTTTGCTTTGACTTGGGCGAGGCGGAGAAGAAGGAAGTAAACTTGTTGTTCGCCTTGCGGACGGAGCCCTTCTCGTCGAGGGATGGAGCGGTGGTGGGAGAGGCGGCGGCGGCGAAAGGGTTTATCGAACGAGTAGGCATTGCAAATGATGCCTCAGCGCGCGGGACGAAATTAGGTGCACTGAAGTTGTCGTCGGAGGACCCTGGTGCGTGAAATGCGACACGGCAACGGCCAGGCCAAGAGACGATCGGCAAAGCACACTGATTGAGGATGGAGAGAGAAGCAGCTGGGAGAAAAAAAAAGGAAAGAGGAAAGAAGAGGAAGAAGAGCAAAGCCCGTTGACGCGAAGGAAGCACGCAGTCGGATTCGGGCGCCGGATGGTCCGGAGGCGGGCAGCAAAAAGCAGCACAACAGAGCAGAAGCTAAGCTAGCAAACCAACGCAGGGTCAGCCGGTGGGTCAGGCGCCCGCGCGCCAGAGAGGCCAAGGAGGCGCAATTTGCCTGCGCGCCCGCGATTCAGGGGAAAATCACCGGTCGACACGGTTGCACTGCGTCATGATATACTCTGCACCTCTGATAATAATACACCTACATACACCTGTACTACAGAGGTATGGCCACCGCTCACCTGGCTGCCTGGGCCGCCGCCCTCCGCTACAACGCCTTACCCCCCTCCGTCGTCCAGGCTGCCGTGCGCTCATTCTACAACCTCGCCGGCTGCGCCGTTGGCGGAAGCGCGCATCCCGCCGCAGCCATCGCTCGCGCCTCAGTGTCGCCCTTCGCCGGCCCGCCCACCTCGTCCGTCCTGGGCTGCCGCGGCCACCGTACCGATGCAAACTCGGCTGCCTTGCTCAATGGCATCAGCAGCCACGTCCATGACTACGACGACACCCATCTCGACACCATCATCCACCCTGCCGGCCCCGTCGTGTCCGCTCTGCTGGCCGTGGCCGAGCTGCGCGAGCCCGTCAATGGCAACGACTTCATCCTCGCCCTAGTCGCCGGCATTGAGGCTGAGTGCAAGGCTGGCCTAGCCGTCTGGCCGGACCACTACGACGTCGGCTGGCACATCACCAGCACCTCCGGCTCCATTGGCGCCGCCGTGGCTGTCGGAAAGCTACTGAATCTTGACGTCGAGGCCATGCAGCATGCCATTGGCATTGCTGCCTCTCAAGTAACGGGTCTTAGAGAGCAGTTTGGCAGCATGACCAAGTCGTTCCATCCCGGCAGAGCCGCGCAGAATGGCCTTCTGGCCGCCTTCTTGGCGAGCAATGGCTACGATAGCTCTCTCCAATCCCTCGAAGCTAAACGCGGTTGGGCCAATGTGGTCAGCGCGTCTAACGACATCCAGGCGCGCATGGACACTTTAGGCAAGACATGGGAGATCTTGAAGAATTCCTTCAAGCCATTCCCTTGTGGTAAGTCTTCTGGGGATCAAAATGCAGCCAGGACACTTATGCATGAGCAGGGATCGTCATCCATCCCGTGATCGACGCTTGCATCCAGATACATCATGATATGAACAAAGACAAGTCAGCAGAGCAGAGTCCGGACGCGTCCTTGATCCAATCTGTCCACGTCGAGATCCATCCGCTGGTCCTCGAGCTCACTGGCAAGAAGACTCCCAAGACAGGTCTCGAGGGTAAATTTAGCGTTTACCATAGCGCTGCGGTAGCGTTACTTTACGGCAAGGCGACGCCAGCACAGTACGAAGACGCAGTAGTGCAGGACCCTGCAGTGATTCAGCTGCGGGGCAAGGTCGAAGCCACCGTTAACAACGAGCTACGCACAGATGAAGCCAAGGTCGTAGTCAGATTCGCACAAGATGCATTTGAGAAGCATGTTGAGCATGCGGTAGGGAGCGTGCAGGTTCCAATGACGAACGAGCAACTCGAAGAGAAGTTCTTGGACCAAGTCTCCAGCGTCCTGGGTCAGCAACAGGCGAAGAAGGCCTCCCAGATTTGCTGGAACCTAGAGAACGTTACGGAGATGAAGGAAATCACTCTTGAGCTGCAATAAGTCTGCGTGGTTGCAGTAGCCGGTCAGCAAAGAGCTTCCACATGTAGTACTTTCATTGACCGAAGCACCCCCGCGTAAAAACAATCATCCCTCCGTTCTGTCCCTGCATGGCAACCTGCAACTACCTGCATATACCAGGGGCGAGACGGCAACCATCCGACATCGCCCTCGGATGCGGAGCTCGTGCGAGAACCGAGGAGATCCCAGATATCTGTGCACGAGCCAGAAAACCGCCCGCTCCCTGGTGCGTTGGCGGGCAAAGCACTGACACCAAACGGCGATCCTCAGCTGATCACGAGTCAGCTTTCTCCTGCCCTTTGGGCAGTGAAGCTCACCGGCGCGACGGACGCACGAAGGAAGAAGCGGGCGCGAGACGTTCACCACCAGGGCCGAGGTAGTACGCCGCGACCGTCTACCTGCCCATCTGTCTCGCGCCGAGGAGGCGCCTGCGACTGCAGAGCTGTACGGAAAGAGTAGTTGGGACGAATCTCTGTCCAATCGGCACGGACGTCGCGCCGCGCGATTTCGATTTGTGGGGTATCGCGGCAAAGCTCACGGGCGAGGGGCCTTTCCCCTCCTCTCGTTGGGGATCGGGCGACGCGTTTACCGATGTCGTCGTCGTCGCCGTTGTGAGGACTCAGGGATGCTTGGTGGGTTGATTGGTGGTGGCGAACGCTGCAGATGCTGCGGCCTTGCTGCTTTGCTGTTATATAGATGCTAGGTATCTTTCTGGTCTTATCTACTCCATAGCTCGCCAAGGAACTGGAGAAGCGACTGTACACGGCTGTTCACGACAATACAGGCGCATTTGAATAACCGCACGCTTTTTTCTGAAAATGGGAGATATTAGAGTGGCAGATGAAGAGCAGCAGTATGGCTACAGGCTCATGCCTACGTTGGTAGATGAGCGGGCTCGCGGGACGCCGGACCGTGTCTACGCTATCACGCCCAAGACGGCTGACATTGCAGATGGGTATGGCGAGACCACGTATAGCCAGGTCGCCCGCGCCGTCAACAAACTTGCGTGGTGGTTGGATGAAGAGCTGGGGAAATGCACCGAGACGTTTGACACTATTGCGTACATTGGGCCGAGGGATCTGCGATATGCCTTTATTGTTCTTGCAGCAACCAAGGCTCATAGAAAGGTACTATTTTCTGTTTGATGAAGATATAGATAATGAGCTAACAGTGCCTGAAAGGTGCTTTTGCCGCTCTCGCAAAACTCGTTCGAGGCGCAGCTGAACCTTATCAACACGACGGACCCCAAAGCTTTGGTCGGCGCGTCGGACACTATGGCAGTGTGGGATGGGATCAGAGAGAGCAAGCCAGATTTGAAAGTCATCACGATCCCGGAGCTGGAAGAATTGGTGAATGGGGAACAGGTCAACTACTATCCGTACGGGAAGAGTTGGGAAGAAGCGAAGAACGACCCAATTCACGTAAACCATACCTCCGGCACAACAGGTAATTGGAAACACTTTGACATCAAAGTTGAAGCATGGCTGACCTACCTTGTCAGGATTTCCCAAGCCAGTCGTATGGACCAACGCCATCGGCGCGACGTTTGACAGGGACAGTCTGCATATGGCGGAGAACATTGGAGGGCTCCGCAGCGCCTGGATGCTCATGGCACGCCGCAAGATCATTGCCACCATGCCGCCCGAATGGATCGCAGGACTTTTGATGGTCCTGCACTTTCCGCTCTTGATCGATGTTGTTCCTGTGCTGCTCCCCGTTGGCGCGCCGCACCCACTCACGGCCAAGTATATAGACATCGTGCACCGGATCACTCCTCGCGATGTCCACGGCGGATTCTACGTGCCAGACCTGCTCAAGCAGATAGCCAAGAGCCCCGAATACGTAGACAACATGCGACACCTGCAGCTAGTGGCGTATGGGGGCGCGCCACTCGACAAGACCGTCGGTGACGTCTTCGCCGCCTTCCTCAAGGTGCAACCGGTCATGGGAAGTACCGAGGTCGGCGGCTTTCCGCTGCTCGAGGCGGACGATAAGGACTGGGAGTACTACCATCTGGACCTAGACCATCCATCGGGCACGCGTATGCGGCCGTACGCAGGCAACCTGTGCGAGATGGTCATAGAGAAACAGCCTGGCTGGGAAGATTTCCAGAATATCTTCAAGTTGTATCCGGAGATTGATGTGTACCACACCAAAGACCTTTTCCGTGAACACGAGACCAAGAAGGGCCTCTGGATTTTCTCTGGTCGCACTGATGACTTCGTCAAGCTTTCGAATCTGACAAAGTTCAACGCGAGCCATGTAGAAGTGGTAATCGACCGGCATCCGCTCGTCCGTGACGCGATTATGGGCGGGGAAGGACGCAGCCGGCCTTTCTGCCTTATTCAGACGAAGGAGGGCATGGACGGAGAGTGCAATGCCGTCTTGGAGGAAATATGGCCGGCGTTCGAGGAAGCCAACAAGCATTCCGCCAAGGACATTCAGCTAACGAAGGAGATGATTCTGCTTGCAAAGCCGGAAAAGCCCATCCGAAAGGCAGGGAAGGGGACAATTAACCGTCGGGCGACGCTTGCGGACTACGAGGATGAGGTTAGGGAGCTGTACGAGAGGGTTGGCGACGAGGCTTGATTAAGGCATTCCGCTTCTAGAGATCATCGTTATGCAGAGCCACCTGATCAAAAATTAGCAAATGCGGCTGGACGCCTACCTCCCTGCAGCTCTCGCCAAGGCATGCACCCAAGCTAAGCTCGCCAAGCAGCAGCAAGCTTTGTGGGGGGTGGTATCCATACCACGTGTGGCTTTCTTGGCATATCGCGTGGCTTTCTTCCGTGGACGACCTGCCATGCCGGTACCTGCAGCGAGGGTGTCGAAAAACGCCTAAATCAGCTTCTGGGCGCCTACTGCCGCAATTCTTACGAAGAAGTGGCGACTTAAAGTTCCGCCAATCGCTCATTCCCCCTTTTATGCCGTGTCTCGGAAAAGACGGCATCCTCTGTCCATTGGCGTTTTGGTTTCTTTGCTCGGAGCGGCGATTTGGGTTCCCTCTTCGAGTAGGAGGTTAATGCGTTCTCCGCAGGGCGTATAACGAGTAGGAGGAATTGGTGCACCAATGAAACAAAAAACACACGTGCGCGGCCTCACACCTGCCAGAACGAAACAAAAAGACTCGTCGCAAGCTCAGGAGGCGGAGAGGGCGGTCGTGTGGAAGGCGTGGGATGTTCTTTTCCACGGAACGACACAGGGGTTGTTTCTCAAGCTTTGTCAAGCTCAGCCAGGCAATCCGCACGGGCCGAACCGATGTTTCTCTTCGCCTGATGTTGCGACCGGAGTTTGGACTGAAATTTGAGCCCGAGGACTGTCGGTCATGATCAGGGGGTCGTTGCCGCACCATGCCTCCCCGATGCGGTAGTGATGCGCAGCGGTCTCACTTCACCTGGGCGGCTCCCTGCGGCCACGAGAGATTGGAAACCCGGCACTCCGAGGCCAAAGGCCTAGATGCGCGGGAGCGGATATAGAAACATCGGAAACAAGAAACGGCGTGGATAATGATGCGATGTCGAGATGCCGACTTCCAGATGACGCGCGAGCTCTGACGCGAGGTTCCGAGTCTGCCGTGTACACCGCCAAACATGGCAGGGCTGCAGTGGAAGAAGCGTCTTTTTGGGTAGATTGAATGGGCCGTCATGGTGGTTCTGGATGCAGGCATGCAGCGGTGGTGGTGAGGATGGCGGTTGCCGGCATCGATCTTTGCGCAATGGTAGGCCGGGACGACGGTGCCGGGAGCGGATCGGGGAGACTGGCGCAATCGGACTAGGAGTGCAGACTGGGGGCCAGCGAGCGGAAGCAAGTGTCGTCGGATGGTGTCGTCGGTGGCTCACGTTGCGGGTTGATGGGCAGGCGGGCCTGAGGCGAATGGCACGGCGTTCTCCCGACCAGGTTGTGGGAGGGATTCGAAGTGATAGACGCGTCAGCTTTCCCAAAAAGTGCGGCGGGCCATCTAAATATGCTGGGCCATGGAGGGCGGGTTCCAGGGGTGTCGCTTAGGTTTCCAAGTCCACGAAACACTCCCTCTCATCTCGGCACCGGGCCCTACGGGAGCTAGGGCCGACCCTCGCCCGATTCCCACCAATCACCGCCGCCAACGCCTACTACACCCTACTCCTACCAACGTCTCCACAGAGCCGACTATTCCGACCGCTGCGCGATTCATGGGCTCCATCATGTCGTCGCGGTCGAGGGAGTCGTCTGCTACAACGCCTCCAAGTTATATAAACCACTCTCCGCCGGCCTCTTCAGTCTCCATCCAACAACCAAGCAAGCCTTGCATTCCCTTCACTTCACTTCCATTCTCACTTTTCGTCGTTCTTTCGAAAAAACTATCTCTCCAACCTTCAAAATGGTTCAAATCGCAACTCTCATGATGGGCGCTGGCGTCACCATGGCTGCTGCTATGCCCGCCAACATGAAGCGTGCCGACTCCTGCACCTTCACTGATGCCGCTGCCGCCAAGGAGGGCAAGGCTGACTGCACCTCCATTGTCCTGAAGGACATCACCGTTCCCGCCGGCGAGACTCTGGATCTTTCCGACCTGGCCGACAACACCCAGGTTGAGTTCCAGGGTACCACCTCTTTCGAGTACGACGAGTGGGAGGGCCCATTGATAAGATTCTCGGGCACTGGTCTCACTATCTCTGGTGCTGAAGGCCATTTGATTAATGGCAACGGCGCGAAGTGGTGGGATGGCAAGGGTACGAACGGTGGCAAGGACAAGCCCAAGTTCTTCTACGCCCACGATATGAAGCAGTCCACGATCAAGGGCCTGAACATCAAGAACACCCCCGTCCAGGGCTTCTCCATCAACAGCTCTGAGGACCTTACTCTCGACAGCATCACCATCGACAACACCGACGGTGACGTTGAGGACGGTGGCCACAACACCGATGCCTTCGATGTTGGCTCCTCCACTGGCATCACCATCTCCAACGCCAACATCAAGAACCAGGACGACTGCCTGGCTATCAACTCTGGCACGAACATCGCCTTCACCGGCGGCACTTGCTCCGGTGGCCACGGTCTTTCCATCGGCTCCGTCGGTGGTCGTGATGACAACGACGTGAAGAACGTTACCATTTCCGACTCCACCGTCTCCGACTCCGACAACGGTATCCGCATCAAGACCGTCTACGACGCCACTGGAAGTGTAGACCAGGTCACGTTCTCCAACATCAAGCTCTCTAACATCGCCAAGTACGTGTTTTTTGTTTTTTTCTTCCTCCCATCCCCCTGTTCTTTCCCTCGCTCCTTCGCTCTCTCGATCTCTTTCTCTCCGTTACCCTCTCTTCTCCTTTACTAACATTCAAACCAGGTACGGTATTATCATCGAGCAGGACTACGAGAACGGTTCGCCCACCGGCAAGCCTACGAACGGCATCTCGATTGCCGGCCTCAAGGTTGAGGATATCACCGGTTCTGTCGCGGACGATGCTTCCCCTGTCCAGATCCTCTGCGGCTCTGACTCCTGCACTGACTGGACCTGGTCTGGTGTCGATGTTACTGGTGGCGAGGCCTCCGATGAGTGCCAGAACGTTCCCGATGTTGCCAGCTGCTAAGCGGCTTCGGCACTCTCTGAACGCTTTGATGCGGTAACGGTGCTATAGGCGCGGCAAATTGCGCTGGCGCATGGCAGACCGCGGTTTGGACGAGCAGCTTTTGCTTTTACCTGTCTATAACTTCATTTCTACTTGGATACAAACTAGTATGATTACTGCTCCTGAAACCTTTGGCCCGATAGTGAATGATTTTACCAACGTGACTGGACTTGCAAACAATTGAGCCAACCAACATGAGACATGAGATAGAAACAAAGCGACTGGACTTGCAAGCAGTTGATCCAATTAACATGCGATAGAAACAATGTAACTGTACTTGGTAAACAGTTGAATCAATCAACATGAGACAGAAAATAGATTGGCTGAATGGTCGTAGGGCAGTCTGAGTCCGTTGTTGATGGTGTCGCATTGCCTAAATTGGAATAGCGTGACCCTTATGCAGCCGAACTTTAAACTCTAAAACTTTAATTGTGCCCACCCATCTAGCCACCCGTGCCACCTAAAACAAACTGCATAGCGAATTCGCCTAGAGCTAAGTCCAATGTTAGCTATGCGAGTAATGCCGCATGCATCTACATATGAAGGCGCTTAAGCACCTACGAAAAAAGTTGTATAATCGACAAGCTTAAAAGTCCCCCGTGTTCTCAAGTAAAGTTAATCTCGATGCACATGAAAAGGTTTGTTACGTACTCGAACGGTTAATTACAATCTGCACGCACAGAGATTCGCGCATAAACCGGAGTTGAAACACTATCTACCGAAGAATTCCTACAGCCTTAAAGCAGAAACATGCCGCCACATATACAAGAAAGCAACCATAGGTATACTTCGTCAACTTTACCGCGGCTACATAGGTCTTTATATATGATGCCAAACTTACTTCTACTATCGATGATTTATACCTTAGGTCAATGCCTGAGTAGAATATATCACCCATTGCATGCTTTGTAGTAAGAGTGCCACGAAATTTTAAGGGCAGATACTATCACCAGTATATGTAAAATTGTGCCAATGTCGGAGAGCTTTTTTATATTCCGATAGGTCTTATTTGTGCCATATGAAGTAGAGCTTTACGCAGTTGTTGGGTAAATTTGAGCGGAGACCGGAGGCCCGTGACCCGAGCACCGAGACGGGCGGGCGGGCATGCGGGCCTCCCGCAACGGAGACGACCCACTTTTCCCCAAGGTTACCTAACCTCGACCACCCTGGAGCCTCAATGTCGTTCCATCGCACAACACAAGCACCGCAGCGTCCCTGGATCTCTGCCGACTCGCTCTCTATCTTCGTGCTCTTTTGCACTACCCGCCGAGCCGCCCAATGGCCGGTCCTTGTAACGAAAACCTGCCGAATTCGAGCTCTTCGGCGAAGCGCATACGATCTGGTTTCAATCACTACCTACGGGCTCGGGATGGCCCATCTCCTGGGACCGGCTCGATGGTTCTGATGTCCCGAGCTTTTTCGGATTCTTTATGGCTCGCAGGTGGTTGCATCTTCTACTCCTCTCGAACTCCCTCCTTGCGCCATCGGCTGTCCAATCGCCTGCATCATACCCTTCTTCGGGGTCATGCGGGCAGATTGCTCCGTTAGAGCTACGCGCAAAGCCAGGGGGTCCTTACCTGACAGCGATGAAATTTGGCTGCCTGTTGTTCAGATGATGAGTTCAGGAAGTTAGACTTCGCTTGGTGCAACACACTAACATGGAACAAGGTGCGCTGGCAGCCATCGAGCGACAACAATTGGCAGCCGTCTTTTTGGATGACACGCGGTAGGCGACTGGCGACGAAGCTCGGCCGAAGCAGCTTACGGCGTAGCGGATGATCTCACCGCTTCGGCTGCGGCGTCCGGAATAGGCGCAACGCCGTCTCCCTTCCCGAGCGCCACAACATCCGTGACTGGCCCGAACCCCCGTCAGCCTCACAACGTGGGCTTTCGCTGAGTTTCGATTATGACACGGCCCCTCGAATTCTCCGGCCTTACGATAGTTTGTGGCTTGCCGTTCTTGTCATATCGCTGATCCCCGCCTGCTATCCAAACTTAGACATCGCCCCCAACTCGGGCCGTCGCCAAGTCAATATTGATCTCTCACTCGTACACGTAGTTGTCCTGAGTTCGCACTCACCGGTACTCCCCCAGGTTTAGTGTGACGCGATCTTGGTGATCGTCCTGACAGCGGCACGCTACGCCTCGAGCTCTAAGCAGCCGCATCCTTCCAACCTTGGCAGCTTACCTGATCTTTTCAGTGCTCGCATTGCAGATCATGCTAGCCCTATGCGATGCGCATGCACGTCCAAGCAAACAGGGCCATCAACGCGTTGGCAACCCTCGATGCAGTCACACTCTTGTCCTGTAATTCGCCGCTCAGATCGTATGAGCATCGCCCGCCTGCCACTCTTTACCTTTCTTTCGCTTTTTGCGGGGCCGATGATTTACGCCGACTCACCGATGTTAGACTACACTGTCTGGTTGAAAAGTTGATACATATAAGAGCTCCCACAGAAATGTTTCTTAACCTTTCTTCTTCTTTTTCTTCACTGCAAGACGCGCCATAATATACCACCTCAGTGCTTTCCCTGCCTGCTTCTGCCTAAGGTATTCAGGCATATCTTTCTACTTTAATATCTACCTTGATATCAATTCAAACAACACGACTTTACGATATAATGTACCTTTTTAATATCTTCGAAATCATTCTTCTTTTCGCTTCCATAATTGGGGCTGTTCCCACAGGGGTAGCTCAAGGGACCACATGGCCCCTCTCCAGTTTGGCGGCAGCAAAGTTGAACAATACCAATGCCAAGTATGAAGACTTGGTCTCGCATGCTCTTTCTACCGCAAAGGATAAAGTTCCTTTTTCGGAACAGTGCACACCAGAAAATCTGATTGTTCGTAAAGAATGGTAAGTAGGTTTGAGTGAATGCTCTCAATGCTTTTCCAGCGGAACTGGATCCTTTACTAACGTCATGTGCAGGGGAGATCTCACGAGGGAGGAACAGATTGACTACACCAATGCAGTTGTTTGCTTTCAACACAAGACCGCAAACACGCCGTCACATCTTGTCCCCGGCGCCAAGAGCAGGTACGACGACTTCGTCGCATCTCATATCAATCAGACATTTTTCATTCACTTCTCAGCCACCTTCTTGAGCTGGCATAGATTCATGATGTGGGAATATGAAGAGGCTCTGAGGAATGAATGCGGCTATAAAGGCTACCAACCGTAAGTTAACACCGACTGAACCTTATAAATGACTAATTCAAGGGTTAGGTACTGGGACTGGACTAAGACCGCGGCCAGCGGTAGTCTTGAGACATCCGCCATCTTTGACGGCAGTGAGACCTCACTCTCTGGCAATGGCGCACCCATCGCCAACCAGGGTTATGTCAACATCAGCTCGTCAGATGTGCCAGTTATCCTTCCTCACGGGACTGGGGGTGGTTGTGTTACCAGTGGACCGTTTGTGAACTACACTGTCAATCTTGGTCCATTGTCGCTTTCTATTACCAACGGAAGCTCGATTGGCAGCCTCAAGGACCAGTTCGCTTGGAATCCACGTTGTTTGAAGAGGGACTTGACGAATGAAGTCAACCAGAGGTTCGCGAACAAGACGAGCGTCGAGGATCTTTTGCTCAAGACGCATGATGTGTATGACTTCCAGATGACGATGCAAGGCTACCCCAACAGTGGAGAGTTGGGAGTTCATGGCGGTGGCCACTACAGTATGGGTAAGTGCAACTTCTATCATTCACTCTCCTCAACACCCCTAGTTATCAATCCTCCAAACAAGTATTTTTACTAACCAAACCAAACAGGCGGCGACCCAGGCCGTGACTTCCTGGTCTCACCCGGCGACCCCGCCTTCTATCTGCACCACAGCAACATCGACCGCACCTGGTGGATGTGGCAAATGATGGACCCGGCGGAGCGATTATCAGGCCCCAAGGCGTTGATGGGTACGCGCACGCTGCTCAACAGCCCACCCTCACCCAACGCAACGTACGAGGATGTCTTGACTATGGGCTATGCGGGCACGCATGGCGACCTTCAGATCAAGGACGTCATGAGCACGACTGCGGGGCCTTTCTGCTATGTCTATGTTTGAAAGGAAACTGGGTTTTTGGCGTGGCTCTTGAGGTGTGATGGTTTTATTTCTGCTAGGGGTGTGGTGGCTATGACATTGTACGATTATCTCTGTTTCGGGGCTACAATACTCATAATTTCGGCGCACAGTCAAACTGTGTTCTTATTCAAAAGGATGTTCATTTGTCCACTGAGATTTTCTGCCCCTTGCCACCCCATGTCGTCAAGAGTCAGTCCTGTGTATGAGATGCGTGAATTCAACCCCTTTTCCTGATTCATCACTTAAAATTCCAAGCTTCTTCACCACCGCCGTGTTCTTCGGTGCCGACGCCGCCGTCAGGACTTCATTTCGGAGGGCCTCGGCGGTAGAGATCGACGAAGATCATTGGGTTTCGTGCCTAACGCCCGTTACCTCACCGTCAGGGTCAGCCGCCACCACCTCGCCCTCCCTTGGCCCATCCCCCTGTCACCGCCTGTATGGGGAGGGTGAGAAGAAGGAAGAGGAAGAGGAAGAGAAGGCCATGAAGGAGAGAGGCCGCCGTCGGTCCTCCAAACTGGCGGCGGGCCCTTCCCTCCCAACTGTACGCAAGTCCGGATGTTGAGTATGCAGGGGAAAATTAATGGCCGCGAAAAGAGGTGTTTGGTTGGCGTAAACTTTCGCAGAAAGAAGAACTGATATTATATTTACAATCTTGCTCTAGCAATTTAATTCGTCCCTATTGCTTCAGACTTATCACTGAGCATTTTTTCCCGACACATATCTCACTCGACACTCTATTTAGCTTTTTAAATTGACTCTCTTACCACCTGCAAAAATATCAACTACTCGGAAGTTGCGATAATCTTATTTTATTTTGGACGGAGTGGTAGATAGAAGTGCTCATTCATATAGTGGACAATACTCCGCAAAGGCGAAGGAGTGTCAAGTCTCTCCGAATTTAAATGCTGAAGATACTGTGATATTACTTTTATGTCTCTGTTAGTAGACCATAGTGCTCTCTACGAATCACTTCACAAACATATGTAGAGACTGCGTTAGTAGCTGGATATGTATTCCTTAACACCACAGCAAGCGGTATTCCGTATAAGAGAAAGCATGTCAAGTCGGTATGAGTTTAAATATTAGAGATGCTACAATAATACTTTTATGCTTGTGTAAGCAGACTTTGATGCTCCCTACGAATCGCTGTGTAGATAGATGTAGAACCTGCGCTCGTAGCTTAGTATACATGTCCATCCATACAGTGGGCGATACTCCGTAGAAGCGAGAGCACATCAAGCCGGTATGAATTTAGATATTAAAGATACTTTAGCCATACCCACATACCCCTGCAAGTAGCTTAGAACATTCCATATGGAGTACTTCTTACATAGATCAATAGGTTGTATTCGTAACTGAACATGTCGCTCATAAAGGTATATAAACTGTAAGAAGAACATCCCTTCAGGCCGTAGAGAAGTAGTAAACATGAAGTTGAAGACGACTCAGAACGCCACTAGCGGGCATCATGCATATGAACTTAAACCGAAAAAAGTAAGGGGTAAGACACCAATCAGACCACAGCCCTTACGCCTCGCAACGCCTCCAGAGCTCAGCCACAGAGCTCAACCCCTTTACCTAACAGCCCTAGCACAACCTTAATCTTCGGAGGGCAAGTCCGCCTCCGTGCCCCACCTTCTATAGCGTGCAGGGCGATTGCCAGGGCCCGGCAATGACAGACGCCCTGATTGGCGATCAACCAACCAAAAGACGGGCGCAAATCCCCGGGCTGCAGGAGTGATTCCGAAAGCGTCGATGAGGCAGCAGCGCGTTGTTGCGCCTCGGCATGCATAGCCGACCAATCGCAACCGCCGGTCCCGCAACACCTGCGTCAACGCCATGATGCCCATCCTCATATTATGTGGATTTTGTTTATTCCACTTCTTTGCCGATTGCCTTGAGACGTAAGACTCGTAACCACTGGCCCCGGTAACAGACAGCTGGCTGTGATGGCTTCTCAGTGTCTTTTGCTTGGCTCGCCACCTAGCTGGACTGCATGTCCCAGTGACGCCACGTGCCCGGCAGCATGTGAGATTGAATCAATTGCGCGGTCAAAAGCATTTCAGATGCCGTCAAGTACTCGTATGTCGATAGAGCACTCGAGTAGGTGCGCTTACAACAATAATCAAGCAGTAGTAGATGGAATGAGGTTCGCCACCGTAGTGAGTTGCCAGCAGTAGGACTGTGAGTGTCGGCACGTCAACAACAGCGCGAAGCGTTGTGTTTCCGGCAAGGTCCCGACATTTTGCCTCGTCCGCCAAAGTCAGCAATGCAGGTTTTCAGTGGCCGATTGGTAATCTTTCGTAGTCCAGTTCCGGGGTTCCTTTTCATGCACGAGTGGGTACCGGGAGGGAGGGCGTCGGCCGCTAGTAGAGCTCCTTCGGTAGACAGGGAAGTCTGTGGCCACTACCGTAAGTATAAGTGGCACCTCAAGCCTTGGTTGAATATCCAATTCTCGGCTTCATGTCCCGTCCGGTTGTCCTTAATATCCTTTCCGAGTCCATAAGTTGCGAGTCTTATCGTTTGTCACCGAGAAGCGGTGTCTCCTTCAAGTCTGGACGTATATCGCAGCAGTTGGTCTGAAGAGCCGATGGAGAAGAGTTTTTGGATTGCTCCGTACCGTATTCGCCCCGGCTCGATGCGATATCAAGGCCCCTGTTCAGATGTGGCGTCTCGACGATGACGACGACGACGACGCATTATCGTCCATCATCCCTTCGGTTTCTCCTTGCCATCCACCGGCGAGAATGTAGCGCATGAGCAACTCGCGTCTCTGGGGCACCGGCACGGTGCTTTTGTAGGAGGTGGGCGAGTGGCGTCGTCGCCATCCGGTTGAAGAATCGCCGCCAACTTCATGGCAGCAGCGCCGATTCTCTCGGTAGAGGTGTTGTTCGAGGAGCTCGAAGCGGATCTGGCTGGTTTCTGGCCAGTAGAGGAGTATGAGGAAGAAGCAGCAGTCGAAGCCCTCGGTGGCGAGCCCTCGCTGACCATTCGCCGGATCTGGTCGGGAGAGAGGCGAACATCGAGCTGGCGCAGGAAGAGCTCGACGTCGGTACGGAACTTTGTGACGATGCTGACTTCAGGCGGAGGCTCAGCGGCCGAGCCACTGGCTTCGTCGTCCATTTCGGAGCGTCGGTTTGCTGGCCTGTTGGGCATGGGCGCCGTTAGCACGCTGCAGCGCGATCAGAGGGGTTCGGGGGAGACGGAGCAGGGACCTTTACAGAGTCTCGCGGAATCGCCTCCGACCTGAGAGGCCAGCGAGTGCACGCCGACCATCGTGACTTGGCCGGCCTCAAGGTTGGCATCATTCACGTGAACGGATGTCTGGGAAGGTGCGGGCCCTCACTGCATGCCGCCCGACACTCTCTCATGCACTCTCCTGTCTGCACCCGCCAATGCTTGTTGAACCAACACTCAGCATGCCGCGTAGAGCACTCGGCTCGGCTCCTCGTCATTTTGCCAGCCCGGACTCTACTCCGAAAATGCATCCCACCAATGGCTTGTAGCCTTTCCACCATCCACCAAACACCCCCCGAGAAAACAGCTGTCCATCCGAAAAAGCAATATACTATCTGGTCGTTCAAGAAAGGCACCTGCCCGAGCCATTTGGCCATTTCACCGCCGACAACTTGATAGGCCCGCCAATGGTTTTGTGTCATGGCGCCCCTTAGTCCATACGGCCAAGGCTGCACCGTTTGCTGCGCGCTCAGCACTCTAGCTCGCGAGCTGTTCATGTCTGCACGGTCCTATTTGAGTACTTCTTCGTTCGTACCGAGCATGGCCAGCTGCGCTGACAGTGACCTCCAGTCAAAGCATCTGCCATTCTTTCGCCCGTCCAAAAGCCAAGCAAATCCGGCTGCAACCATGACCATATCCCACCTGCAAGGCTCCGTTCTCCCTACCCCTCCGTGTCCATGCCGTGCTCACTTCCACCGTCGGACGTCCTGTCCGTCTCCGTCTGTTTATCATCTTCACCTCTCTCCCTTCCTCCCAGCCCGGCCCAATCTTTACCCGCCGTCGCAAGCACAGCTTGCAAGCTAAGCTTCTTGTCAAACCATCTCTCTTTCCGTACCGTTTCTCTGCGCCCGCCTTCCTGTGCACTCCGTGCCGCCCTTGTTGTTCTGGCCTTCCTCTTGCGAGTCCCGCCTGCTGACAGCAGATTGCTGACTCTCACCCTCTCAGATTCCAGACGAAGGTCCCACGCGGCGATGCTACGCACATATGGAGCCAGGTCGATGGTGATGAGACTGAAGTTACGATCAAATGACGAGGCAGTGATACCTAGTCCGTGCACTAACGCGTTCGTCGGTGGTTCGGCAAGCGGATCGAATGCAAAAAAGTCGACACGACTCAACGGCTTTGAGGCCGGATCTC
Source organism: Aplosporella prunicola CBS 121167 (assembly GCF_010093885.1). Lineage (NCBI taxonomy): Eukaryota > Fungi > Ascomycota > Dothideomycetes > Botryosphaeriales > Aplosporellaceae > Aplosporella > Aplosporella prunicola. The sequence continues at coordinate 269,681 of NW_022983550.1, forward strand.
TGCTGGTAGCAATGTGGGTGAGAATCGAGTTTAGGATGTGCGTCTCGTTGCTTAATGGCAAGACCACTAGGTCAGTATAGATAGGCTGGCTTTCAATTTTGGGTGCTTGGCGACAATAGTAACGACTTGTGGCCAGGTGTGAACTGATGGCGAGGTTTGCATCAAAATTGGTAAAGTCGTGAAGCTGGTCTGCTTGAATGAGAGGATAGCCATCAATGTAGCTGCTTTTCGCTTTCTCCGGCATCGGTGGTTGGGTTGCGTCCATTTCAACCTTGGTTCTCGCGGGAACATCGATCTTGCAGAACACGTCGGCAGCGCTGAGCATATCCAGCGAGCATTCAACCCCTTCCAGCGATTTCAAATTCGATTCTTGAGAGATGGCTTGATCGGTTCGCTGCTCAGGATCGTTACGCTGGGCTGAAGTCGTGCACTCCTCAGTCTGCAGGTGCCAAGATTCCGTGAGCTCGCGCAAGAACTCGTGCTCTCTATCAAATCCAGCGTGGCTAGGCTCCAATAGCAAGTCACGGCTGACCCAGCCCATGCCTTTCTGGTAGGCGCCGCAACTGGCAACACGGAGTGTCCGTCCATTTTCGTCGACGTCTTTGCCGGGTGGCCAACGCTGGTACATCCACTCCAAACCACCCTTCTGGTCACCGACACCCATTTGGCACCAAAAGTCAAGTTCCATGATGCTTGCCCTGAGGTCTTGATTCTTGCAGTCATACAGACTGGACACGGCATCTCTCTCAAGAAGGTGGCCTTCCCTTGCCGCAAGAAGCAACATGTAGTCGGTAGCCAGAGCTGCAGGCGGAGAAGACATGCGCAGAATTGCATGGAAAGAAGTTTCATGCATCCGTACGAGGCTCTCATCAGTGCAGGTGAGGATGATAGGGCGCTTAGAGCTCAGTGCTAGGCTCTCCACTGTCGTCCAGAAGTTTTTGTCTTCTTCGAAAAGAACGTCAACTTCTTCCAGCAGGATCAGCGACTGCTTTTGGCTCTGTTTCGGCTTGTCTCCCAGATTCCCCTGTGCTATCTCTTTCGGAGCGAGTGAAGCTTTTTTCGGCTGTTCCTTGATATCCGGTTTCGAAGTTTTCGGCTTGGGCTGGTTTGTTGGTTTGAAGAAAGAGGCCATGCTCTTTTGTCGTCCACTCTCAATATCCTTCTGTACCGCATCGGCTAGGCGTTGTTCAGAATCTGACTCTGTAATGGCTTGGTCTGCTGTTGTTGCTACCGACTCTCGCGCCTTCCGCTGGACAAGATGATTCTCTGTCATATCGCCAATTTTGTCAAAGACGTCCTTGCCACTACGACGGCTACCTGAGTTGATTTCGAAGATCTCGAAGCCGAGTTCCCTTGCAACGGCGAAAATTGCTGCAGTTTTTCCTGAACCATGTGGCCCACTCAAAAGCACTACGTTGCTGAGTTTGGTCGTGCGGATGCCATTGATTATACCGTCACCTTGACGAATCATAGATTTCCTTGCTCCCTGGCCGGAGTCAAGTGAGGCTAACTCGTCTGGATCACTGACTTCGTCCAGCCCCCCTAATGCGTCCACGTCGTCATCCACGACAAAGTCGTCCATATCAGCCGTCTTCTTTCTCTTCTTCTTTGGTGGTTTTGTCATTGCGCCTTTTTTCTTTGATGATTGGTTTTTGGGTGTTTCCTTGCTGCCAGCCTCTACCGCTGAAACCCTGAGCGCCTCCAACCATTCCCGTAGAACAGCAACTTCTCTTGCAGAGCCGAGCACATCGACGGCACGCTTGGGTGCATATTTTTGGGCCCAAGGCAGCTTTTCGCAGGTCCCTTGATCAAATGGGGTTAAAGTGTTTTCTATTTCGTCGTAGAGTGTCTTCAGTGCCGGATGCGTCGTGTACTGAGACGACTTAAGTTGACAATCTTCCGCGAGAACTTCGGATGACTGCACCGAACTAGTGCCAGTGGAAGCAAATGCGCCAATGTAGTCCCGTATGCTCTCTTGTATTTTCACACCAGTAGTCAGCAAGCGATTTGGCTTGCGCAGAATAGGTGATTGAGAGTTGGGTGTAAAGCCAAGCGATGCTAAAGGGTCTTGACGGATATGTGTACAAAGGGCCGATAGAATGGACTCATCGCCGGAAATTTGATACACATTGTCCTTGAGTTTCCGGCGTGCTTTCAGGTCTTCTGATGGTATTGGTTTTTGTGGAAATGGGGAATCTCCCGAGTCATTTCCAACACGTACGACGCCCTTCCAAGGCCATGGAGCATCAACAGTTCCTCCAGGATGCTTGCGTGTTTTGGTATTGAAACCAAAGCTGGGAAAATCATCGGCAGTAGCGTGATTAGCGCGTGCTTGAGCTCGCAGCTTTCCCGGTGTAATTGCCGTTTCACGCTTGCCGGCAGTTTTTAAAGGTGATTTTTGTACTGCGGCCTCAGGTGGCCCATCTTTACTTTCGTCCTTCGTTTTACCAACAGGCTTACCAGAGAAAAAGGGATGAGTCGGTTTCGGCGGACCGGATGGTTCAGGACGCATCGACGGCTGCTTTTGCTTCTGAGCAGGGGCCCGCTGTGCGCCTATCATAATCCGGTTGATGTCTTCAGCCATTGAAGCTGTTCCTGAGTCGCCCTTTTTGTACGATATCTTCACAATGAGTTGCTTCGGTTCCTTATTACGGCCTCTCCCCCGCGTTCTCCTTGGCTTTGGCTCTTCAACTGGCGGTTCCTGAGGAATGGGAGAGCTTAGACGACCTTTCGCATTAAGTCGCAACATCTTCCTTGGAGGACTCCGTCTGGGGGGCGATGATCTTGCTAAAGTGGAGTTGTGCACGGGCTCATGGATTGGCTCGATTTCCTTGGGTATTGCAGAAATAGATGGTGGCGAAGAAGGTGGAGGCGGGGCAATAGATACAGGAGAGCTGAAGCGACCGTTTGCCTTCAGTCGCAGCATCTTCTTTTTGGGGCCCGGCTTGCTTGAAGATGTGCTGGCTATAGCAATGCTGCTCTCATCCTCGAGCGCGGATCCAGTGTCGTCAAGGCCGGACTGGGGAGGTGACGAGACGACAGGCGGTATCGTCTGAGTTACTTCTTCGCGTTCCTCAAGTAATGGGAAAGAATCTGCAACTGCTTCTGAACCGTTAAGAGTCAATTCTGGGTCTCTTGCCCCAGGGCTTGAAGCTTGAACCAGAATCGCATTTTCATCTCTGCCTGCTTCCGCCTCCAATTGTTCATGCCAGGAGAGCGAGCCAGGCTGCGCAGACTCGTCACCGACAGCATCCGGGGCTCCTGCTTCGGTGAACGCTTCCTCATGTGTGCCTCGATTTGCTTCAGGCGAGTTGGTCCGCTGACGCTTGCGGCGACCAATGTTCGGATCCTCGACTAAGGAATCTTGTGCTGATGCTCCATGGGCATTATCATCCGTCTCTTGTTTCCTGCTATTTCCAGTCTGTGCAAATTGCACAAGTGAGGCCTGCTTTACCTTTCTGACAGGCAATGCTTCCCCAGACTTCCGCTTTCCGCCATGCGTTTTCGACCCCAAGGGCCGGCCTCGACCCCGTGGGCGCTGAGCGGCCTCTTCGTGGTTTGGGTGGTTCTCGTCGTGGGCAGGAGGGCCAGTTTGGGCGACCTTGATTTCGTCGAGTTCGGGCGATTGGTTGCCTGTGAGGGATTAGACCAGCATGATCTTGGAGTATTGAGGCCTAGTCTCACGCTGCGCTTTCGAAAAGAAAGGATGTAGATTCGGCTGATCGCCCAGGTTCATGGTTGCAGCTGCCATTCGAGTCACAGCATTGCAAGTGGAAGGAAGAATGATAGGTATGGAGGTGATAGTGATGTGAAGAGGCTCCGGCAGTCGGGCTGGGGCTGGCTGCAGCTACGCGTCCGGACGTGTGACGCGCACCGCGACTGCCCGGGCGATCAATCAATCTAATCGGGCCGAAGATCAACCATCGGAGTTTCCTCGTCCCGTCTCTCAAGAACTTTTTGTGAAGCGCAACTATCGCGACGTAGGCGACCACGCAGATTGCACAGAAGCAGACCCGCGGTCTGGCAAATCACCATGTCGTCTGGAAAGGAGCTCGAGGCACCCCACACCCTGGCCTCGCTGCCGAAACCCATCGATGCCCTCAACGGCCGCACTCTGGCCTCGACCGTTTACAGCTTGAGCGGCGCGCGGAAAAGAAAGAGGTCGGAGATTGCTGTGGCTGTTGACGGCGACGGGTTGAGTATCTACAATGTAAGCCGACGGCTTTCTCACTCTGAAAGCTGAGATTGACCCTCTTCCTCAGGTCCAAACGCCGCGCCTTGTCACTTCGTACGCGCTTCCTCCTCAGACATCCTTCGTTGCTCCATCGTGTTCCGTACACGCCAGAGTGACCAAGCACCGGCCTGCGAAGCGCTTCACCTATGCCGCAATTCAGGAGGGTGCTGGCAGCGCCAGGCGCCAAATTCTTTGCTTCGCCGAGGAAGTACACGCAACCGCACCAACCGGAAATCCCGACAAGACGGCGTACACAATCCCCGCGGAATCTAGCGCAATCTTCTCAATCGATGTGCTTCCCCTGAAACCTGCGCAAGGATCGGAAGAAGACCCTCACGAGGTTGTCGTGGTCTTTGAGGATGGCCGAATTGATTCCTTCTCCGCCGATCTGCAAACACTCAAATGGTCCGCGAATGTCAATGCTCCGTCGAATGATGCACAACCCGTCAAGGTTGAATTCGCTGCGTACACGGATGCGTCTGCTGCAAGGCGGGGGCTGTTCAAGAGTCGCGAAGATGTCATCGCAGCGTTGGACCCCAGCATGGAGGGACAATCTGAGCTTCTTGACGCCACGGTGCTACTTTGTCTGGTCACGCGCCCTGTGGATGAGGCCGCTCTCAAAGCCGATGGTCGTAGCCTTCAAGTTTGCTGTATCCGACCAAAGACTATGGGAGGCATCACGATCAACAGGCCAGTCGTGCAAAACATTCTCACGCTAGGCGTTCCGCCGGTGAAGATTGAGAGCGATGTGTCCGAGTCTCAACCTTCGTATTCTTTGCACGTGTCCACGGGCCTGTTGTACCAGCTCATTTCCGGTTGCATCATTACCTACGACTTTTCCACAACCACCCCACGGATGAGGTCCGATCTCACAGTACCCGGCACTCCGTTGCAAAACTTCATTCGCATTTCGTCGTCGCTCCTGATGGCGGCATCGGCCGTTTCTTGTGGTCTCTACGATGTCAAATACAACTCCGTGCAGGCAATCTTGCCATTGAGTCACGAGAAGGTTGAGACTGGCAAAAGCAAGAAACGCAAGCAATCGGAATCTGTCGAAAACTCGTCTCCGCTTACGCTTGTCAACTATCTTGCTGAGCTTGGTCTCGTGGTTGGTCTGGCCAACGGCGAGCTGATCGGTCTGCAAGTGGGCTCGGACGTGTCCGCTTCGAAGAGGAGCAAGGTGAAGGGAGGTCTGCTGATCGATGCGATTGGCAAGGGAGTGGGGCGTAAGCCCGTCATTACCGAAGCCCCAGAGCGCTCCACATACCCTCTGGGTGTTTGCCTTGTCAACCCTGCGGATTCGTCAAGCAAAGAGTGGCATCGCACTCGGAAGCAGCTCGATGCATTCGTCAAAGAAGATAACCTGAAAGGGTTTGAGGAACTGTTTTCGAGGGAAGTCGGCATTGCGCTAAAGGGAAAGGGCGAGGAGCCCAAACTCATTACCGAAGACGAGCAGACTGAGGACAAGGTCAACGGCACCGCCGAGCTTCCCGGGGCTGATGGCGTCAAGGCGGACGAACAACCAAAAATCAACGGCGTGTCTGAGGACGAATCTGATCTCCAAGAGTGGAATTTCCCCGAAACCGCCTGGGATGTCAACCTACAGACCAAACGTCACAAAGCGGTCTACCTGTTGAGCAAAATCTTTGCTCTTTCCTCTGGCAAGAAGGAAGTCATTGCAAGTGGAGCGGAGAAACCGTCTTCGCTGAGGATACGATTCTTCCCGCCTAACGCCTTCCAATGGCTTGTTTGGACTGGGTTCCTCGCCACTGACATGATCAGACAAGCGATGCGCAAGTCTTCGGACGAGACCGTCCAAGCCATCGACGCCGGTGATGTTATTACTGCTCTTTTCAACTTTGATCCTGATATGCACGTCCTTTGTGATGTGCTGAAGGGTCACCCAGGCCTCGACGTCGAGCTTGTCGTGCAGGCGATCAAGGTTCTCATCCAAAGCCTTCAAGCAACGCCCTTCCCTGAGCTCAAGGAGCGTCTTCTCACAGCCGGCTCGGAGCAACCGGAAGACGCCGCTGACCAGGAAAAGGCCGACGAAGAATTCGAGACTGAGGCGGACGCCGCTGCCTCTGCCCTCGCAAAGGCTGAATCACTTCTCGAGACTGGCCTCCACGTCCGCTCGCAGTCGCTCCTCGAGGCCCTGAGAAAACTGCACACCTTCCCTCCGCCGCTGATCTCCCGTACCCTCCGCAAGTCACTGACGCACCACGAGATTCTTTTCCTGATGGACATCCTCCGCCTCGAGATCCACCAAGGCGGCTGGATCCAGCGCTATCTGGAAGAAGGCCCCGACGGCAAGTCTGCCTCGGACTCCACCGGCGACCCCTCTGACCGCGCCATCGTTATAATCGCGGACCTGCTCTCCTGCGCGCTCGACGCGGTCGGCGCTGGCGGCTGGCTCACCTCCGGCTCGGACCGCACCTCGGAGGTTGTGTACAACCTGCGGCAAGAGATCTCGGCCGCGCTCGAGGGCATCCACGAAGCGGCGTTCATGAAGGGCCTATTAGGCGACTTCCTGCGCTTTGGCTGGAAGAAGAAGACGACGCAGCAGCCGACCAACGCGCGGAACCTGGAGAAGAAGGGCAAGCCGGTCACGGTGCAGCAGAACTCGGGCGACGCGGAGAGCAGGGTGCTGCCGCTGGGCTTCAAGGTCGAGGGCAAGGTTGCGGACACGCGGACGACGCTGGCGGGCGAGGTCAAGCAGCTGAGCAAGCGGGATATTGGCAGGCAGATTAGTATGCGGGTGGGCAAGTACAGCTTTGAGAGGGTTGTTATCTAGAGGGTGAGTGGGAAAAGAAAAAGAGGAGGAAGGTCCAAGGAGTGGAGGGAGGGGGAAGAGAAGATACCCAGTCAATCAACACACATTGGAAGACCTGAGTTGCATAACTATGGCACCGAACCGAACCAAGTGGCCAGCAAACGTCTTAAAGGGACCGACCCATCGAAAGCTTCCTCGGCTATAACTACAGCCTACCACGCGCCCACGATGCCAGCGACCGGGATATCAATGCCAGTGGTATAGCTCGCGACATCGCTCAGCAGGTAAACATAGGCGCCGCCCAGCTCCTGGGGCATAGCGAGGCGCGGCATGCCGCCATAATACCGCATCTTGGCATCCCAGTCGGGGCTCTGATCGACAAAATAAGTCATGGCGGTCCGCACGAACCCAGGGCTCACAGAATTGACGCGAATGCCATGCGGCGCCCACTCCATGGCCAGCGTGTGCGCCATGTTCCGGAGCGCGGCCTTGGTGGCGCCGTACGGGGCCGAGGGCGCGGCGCGGTTCGGGCGGTAGCTCGTCATGCTCGCGGTGAAGACGATGGCGCCTTTGATCCCCAGGGAGATGAATTTGCGCGCCGCGAGGCGGGCGCAGCTGAGGGCGCCGAAGACGTTGACGCCGAAGAGGCGGTCGATGTCGGCTTGGGTGAAGGCGAGGGCGGGCTGGTGCTGCGTGATGCCGGCGTTGGCGACGAGGCCGTGCAGGGCGCCGTGTGCGGCGATGATGGCGTCGAGGGCGGCGGCGATGGAGGCCTCGCTCGTCACGTCCGCCGTGATGTGCTGCAGCGCGTTGGGCGGGGAGCGGGCCTGCAGGGCGAGGAAGTCGGCGCTCGGGGCGGCCGTGTCGAGCGAGTAGATTGCGAGGGCTTGGTTGGCGAGGCAGACTTCGGCGATGCCGAGGCCGATGCCGCGGTTTGCCTGGTGCGGGTGGGGGAGGTTAGTTGGGTTTGGGGTGGATGGGTTTGGATGGGTGCGTACGCCCGTGATGGCAATCACCTTGTCCTTGAGCGTGATCTGCCAGTTCATGTTCGGCGGCGGCTGCGTGCTGAGGTACGGGGCTTCAGCGGGTGGACTCATGGTGGTGTGGGGCTAGGGAGGTAGGTAGTCGCGGGGTATTTCTACCTAGCTCACTCACTCAATGCCGAAGACTTGCAACTGTACAGTACCTATGATGTATCCATTTGAATTCATGGACTCGTCCCGAGCACCCCGGCTTGATGAGGGGTTGTATGTAGGAACTGGCGCCCCACCTACCGGACACGGCAAGGCGGTATGTAGCTACCTACCGAGTTACCTAGTTAGTTAGCTGCTGTCGGGAGGCGCGAGACGAGGCAGGCAGTTACCCAGACACCTACCTACCTAGCATCCAACCGGCCAAAACATCCCAATCCAACCCTACACCCACGCCCCACCCTCGACCAACCCCCTCAAAAACACCGCAACCGCATGCGCCCCCGCGTCACGCGGCAGCCCATCCCCCGCCCTATCCCCGCCAACATAAACCGCGCGCCCAAACCGCGGCCGCAGCGAGCGCGTGCGCGCCGCGCCCTCCTCCGCCGCCCGCACCGCCACCGCCACCCCCACATCCGCCGTGCTGCGGCCCAGCGTCTCGCAGAACGGGATCAGCGCGTCCATGGCCGTGCGGTCGCCCTCGCGCGCCCCCGTGTACTGCTGCAGCGTCTGCAGCGCCTCGCGCGCCGCCGCGCCCACGGTCGCGGGGCTGAGCTCCAAGTCTGCTGCTGCTGCCGCCGCGGCCCGCTGCAGGCTGCCTGCTAGTGCCGTGCACAGGATGCTGAGGATTGCGCCGAGCGAGCCGCCCATGTCTTCGAGTGCGGCGTTGAGCTCGCTCAGCAGCATGAAGAACGGCGGCGCGCCCGGCTGGCCGGAAATTGCGTCGAGTTTCTTGAGCACGGCTGTGCACACGCCTGCCACGGCTACGCCGCAGTCCCCGTCGCCGAGCTGCATGTCGTAGTTTGTGATCTGGGGCTCTGCGGCGATAGCGGCATTGCACGCGGCCCGCAGCGCGGGTATGAGGCTTGCTGGCGTTGCAGGACCTCGTGCTGTTGCTGCTGTGGTGCTGAACGCGGGCTTGTCGGACTCGGTTTGCGCTTTCGAGTCCCGTCGCGGTGGCACTGCTGCCTCGTGCGCGGCTTTGGCGGCCATGTACCCGTTCCTGGGCCAGGCGGGCGCGGTGGTGGGCTCGTCAAGTAGGTCGATGATTTGTTGGACTGGCCGGTTGGTGCGTCTGGCTACGTTGGACAGGTTGCCTAGGGTTAGGGAGAAGCCGGGACCGTTGAGCGAGGTCTCGAATATGCCGGAGTAGATGCGGCAGGGCTTGAGCTTCCAGTCCCGTTCTGTAGACTTGTTAAAAAAAAAGTGGTTACATGCTATGGGTGCCAGGACATACCGAGTTGCTCGAGAGCAATGTGGGTCATTGCCTCCAGCTCGAGAGTGGAAAGACCGCCAAAGTTGTTGACCAAGAGAGCCACTTCGTCTTTTGAAGCGAACGTAGTGAATGCTCGATTGGCATCGGAGGGATCTAGGAGATAGAGCAGCATTTCTTTGATCAGATCCTCTGGCGAAGGCATTGGAGATATCGTGCGGAGACCCTAGGCCACTGTCAGTAATCGAGTTTGCGTTCAACGACGTGACACGTACCGGCTCGTTATGAATGCCCATTCCTACGACACATGAATCCTCAGCAATTGCTTCATGCTGTGTCCGCCCAGGTACGTGGCAATGGTCCAGACTCGTGCCTATAGTTACGAGCTCGGCATTCATCTGCGTCCCAAGCTCCAAGCAATCCTCAAAAGACCAGGACTGATTGGACGCAGCTCCGAGAAGCTTAAGCACTGTTGCAAGTCAGTGGAGGGCCAATCCAAAGCCGCAAGGAAGCCCTCACCTAAAAGATTGCCCGCGAGTCCCCTTCTTCCGAGCAGCGCGGATTGCTTCCTCCCTAGCGCCGCATCATCCGTCATGGGCAACTGCGCCGCCTTGTGTCCTTCCGCCCTCGCCTTCTCGCATGCCAGGCCGAAATGCAGCCTATCCCCGGTATAGTTGGTGATACACAGGATGATGCCCGCATCCGAAGGCACGCTCCGTACACCGGCCATGATCTGTTTCGTCGAAGGGCTGGCAAACACGTCGCCACTGATGGATGCAGATAGCATGCCCTCGCCCACGTAGCCAGACCATGCAGGCTCGTGCCCCCCTCCTCCGCCAGAGATGATGGCGACCTTGGAGGAGGGATGCGCCTTGGAAAACATGACGCGGTTTTCCGAGTCATAGGATAGGTGCGGGTTCCGAGCGGCGATAGAATTGAGCGCGCGATGGACGACGCCGTCGGCGGAGGAGAAGAAGTGCTTTGCTGACATGGTGTCCAGTTGTGCAAAGAAAGGAGGCAAGTATATAGCTCTCAGAAACTAAGAAGCAAGAGGGAAATGAGAGAGCTGAAGACTGGCCCAAAGCTGCCGTGTAGGTATTTAAGGGATTGTCCAAGGAAATGTTCCTCTCTTCCAGGAGAGAGCGCGTGCCGTACCTCGCAACTCCAGACGTCATGGTTGGTGGCCCTCATGCCTCGATTACGACCCCGCATTGCGGAGAGAGGTGGCTGCCTGGGCGCAGGCGTCCCGTCCCGGTAACACTGCTTTCAGGTGTTCCCGTTCGACGTAAGACCGGGATTTCCATTTCGGGTAATCCGCATGTGCTTGCTAGGTTGAGAGATGCTGATGATATTTCTAGGTACTTACGGATGACGTTTCTGTGAATAGTATGGCAAGGCATTCAATGATATGTTTCCCTTTGTCCTACCTTGTGTTCGCGATGTGTATTCCTAACAAGAAATCACATGACGAGTAACAGAAACGTAGTTGTCGACAACCAACATACCATCCAAGTGAGATATAAAGCTTGATAAATTGGTCAGTTTGCGAATAGAAGCCACAGTGCGTCAATCGAGACAGCTAAGCTCAAGAGGAGTGTTGATTTACCTTCCACTGCTCATCGGCTGTTGGCTTGGAAGAACACGTGAGGTATCAGCAACGATCAGTAGTTACTGTATATGTTAGTTGGGACATTTTTGAAGCTCAGAGTAAATTTGAACCCTTGCTCTTGAGATGAACTATTCCTGCCAGTGTGTACTCGCACTCGCTGCTGACTGGTTCCATGGTATAATATCTAGCCTCTAAATCCAGTAGAGACAAAACTGAACGGAAACCCCCTTTGAGCAATCCGCTGTGAGCTAGAGCTGGTGCTGTGTCGTCGGGAAGAGGAATGAATTCCTAAGAAGAAGATGACGAGATTGCACTCACGTGACGGACAAAGCTACTTTGACCTCGACACGGCGTCTCGTCAAAAGGGAACTCGTCTCGGGCGCGCCAAGGAAGCGCTCGCGTGGCTGCCGCCCGTTTCGGTGTGCCATTGCGTTCCCCCTTTCGGACGAAGGACAAACGAGCTGATGCAAGCCTCGACACGATGACCACGACGCAGGGACTGACACCGCCCGATCCGGCTCATCAGGATGCCTCCCAGGCGCACGCCCAGCCTCCCCAGAGCGAAACTGCTGGGCCGAAGCGGAAGCCCCGCAAGCCCAGGGGCCGTGGGTTGCGCACCACAACAGGCTGGTACGTGGTAATATATTACACAGCCGGGTAGCACGAGTTAATCGCCGTGATGCAGTGCCATTTGTCGTGCCCGGCATATGAAGTGCGATGAGGTCAAGCCCGTCTGTGGACCCTGTGCAAAAGGTCATCGGCCCTGCGTTTACAGCGCTTCCGTCAAGGTACGCGTTTCGTTGTTCCGTCCAGTCATCCGATCTGCGTGGTTATTTGTTATTTGGACTCCTGCCCGCTAGCGCACTGGGTACTATGCTTTCTCTCCGAGTCATGGTGCATTTATCCTCCGGGACGCGGCATCTCATTACGGGCGCGTCTGTCGCTTTGACTTTGGTTAGCGTGGCTCTGTTTGCCTGCGTCTGGAGAGTGGCCGCGTAACCTTCCGTCATGTTTCGGCCGCGGCGACATGCTCCATGCGCTCTTACTAAAAAAAAAAAAGTAAAAATCCTCAGTGGTAACTTTGATATCTTCCCAGAAACCTGGCACCCCCATCCCAAGTGGTGGCTCTCAAATCCAACCGCCTGCCCTCCTCGATCAACCATACACACCTCCTGCTGTCACCGAGATTCAACCGCATGCTCCTCCTACGCAGGTCCAAAGTCAACCACCGGAACAGAAGAGGCAGATCCTTAGTAGAATCCTTCCTCCACCGCCGCAAGTTCGATGGGATCCAGTCCGTGACGAACCAAGAAACTATGAATCTCACGCTCCGGCACAGCCAAGTCCGGGGACCGGTCTTTCTCTACCGCCGTGGAGTACGCCTCAGGAAGACTCAACTAGTCCACGGTCAACACTCAGTTCCACTCCATATCCAGCCGAGATTGCTCCACTGCGTTGGCTAGGCCTTCTTGCTGATGATGCTGGAAGTGTTACTTCTATCGGGCCTAGTGAGCGCTCCCACGAAGCAGACGACTACAATCTGAGCCTCTCCGCGGCCAGATTCAGTCCTGTAAGAGCTTTAGGTGTTCCAGGTGCCCATGACGTGCAAACACGATCACGTTCTCCATACTACTCATCCGCGCCAATTTCAGATCCCGCAACACAAGCAGCCGAACGGAGGTTCTGGCAAGCTCATATAAAGCTACGACCTCATGAGATGTCCATGTTCAGGCATTTCGTTGAACGTCTCAGTAACTGCCTGGATATGTATGATCCACTAAAGCATTTCTCCACCTTTGTGCCGCAACTGGCATTAAATAATGAAGGATTGATGAAATCCATAATGGCACTGTCTGCTCGGCATCTCTCAATCAAGGATAAAAGCGAATCAACACCGGACAGAACAGCCGCTGTACAATACTACTATGAAACCCTACAGTACCTACAGGGAGCCATGCACTACGACTCTTTCAAGACCAGTCTCGAGTTGCTCGCCACTACAATCATCATCTCGTCATACGAAATGATCGATGGTGCCGGCAGCGGTTGGGAGCGGCATCTAAAAGGCACGTTCTGGATCCAACGCTCACAGGAAATCAATGGTCAGTCCGGTGGGCTCAAGCAAGCAGTGTGGTGGTGCTGGCTACGCCAGGATGTGTGGGCTGCGTTCCGAGAACGACGACGCTGCTTTAGTTTCTACAAGCCGACGAAACCATACCACGTCCTTGATCAATACGACATTGCGTCAAGGGCCATCTATCTCCTTGCGCAGGCCGTCAACTACGCCTCTGACAAAGACAGGAAATTGGGAGAAACTAATCTTCAGTCAAGGATTGAACGCGCGGATACGCTCTTCAACATGCTTGACGAGTGGCAGATGAACTTGACGCCACACTTTACTCCTCTTCCCATTGTCGATCTTGCACCAAATGGGCCTTTTAAACCCATCTGGATCAATCCACCTTGCTTTGGTAATATCGCTTTGGCTGTCATTTATGGCCCCATCTTCGGACACGCAGCTGACAACTTTGTACAGCTACAGCAGTACAAATGCACTACTTTGCCCGGATCCTGCTCCTCGTACACCAGCCAGCTGCTGGGGGCTATCGCGAATACCTTTTGCGCGACAAGTCTCTCAACGAAGCCATCGACACCATCGGTGGCCTCGCGACAGCCATCACATGCGAAAGCGCCAGTCTACACTCCTCCCAATGCCTCTTCGCTGCCGGACTATACACTCAGGACCTCCAGAAGCGGGAGAAGATTGTGGAGCTGATCAAGGCAAACCAGTTCCGTACAGGTTGGCCCAGCACCACTGACCTTACGGAGGAGTTGAGGCAGGAATGGTCGAAGTCGGGGCCGCCTTAACGGCTGGCTTGGTCACTCACTGTCCCTTTCATGTACATAATTTCTCAGCTAATCGGCGGCATATACCTCACCTGAACGGACATACGCAACGATGAATTTGGGAGTTTGCGCTGAGGCTACTGTAGATTTGCGCTTGGGCATACATTACTTCTATTTCTGCAAGGGAATCTAGTCAATTATTTTACGCTGCAGGTTATATACCGGCCTGGGTTTTTCCAAGTGAGTATTCCATCATGTGGTAGTCAAGTAGTACAGAGGAAGGTTCGAGCAGTAAGGGTCCAACTGATCGACCGTCCAATGACGTCCCTGCCATAGATAAGAGGCGCAGATAAGCGGTGTACAGGGAAGCAGCTTCCCCTCACTCGTGACTACTCTCACAGCTGTTTATGTACCCTGTCGTGAAGACAGCATACACGACATACCCTATGACCTTGCAAATCCCTGACATGCGAAATGTTGACCGAAGCACCAGTAGGCTTTCTTAGGCAGTACTCTGTGGAGTTCATTTCCCTTTCAGTATTCTTCTTCATTTGCAGTGTAGCTTGGCGGCTTTTGTCGCCCAAGCTGTCTGGCAAAGATGCAGGTGGTCCGGTCAAAGAACTGAAAGAAAAGAGCAAGGGATTCTACGGGGCACCTGAAGACACAACTGTAGACTTTTCTGGCGTCCGGCCCTACAAGCCAGACTTCGATATCCATGCCGAGGAGCCAGAGCAATGGTGGCGGGATGGATACATCTCCGACCGCGTGTACACAGCCACCATGGGTAGGCAGAAAGGGGACATAGGATACAGACAAACCACTGACGTCGGCGACTAGCACTTCGAAACCTTACGTTTGACGACTGGCTTCGAATCGACAAGAACTACCCCAGCCGCATGCAGCACAAGAAGAATACCTTCGCAACCATGGGCGCCGAGGCCATCGACTGCCGCGAGGGCGGCTACGACGCGTGCGCCGAGCTGCTGGCCATGCTAGTAGAGTACTTACCTCGGCGATTTCCCACCGTCTTCACGCTGTCCAGCGACGGCAGGACCATCCACAGCCACGTCACGGGAGAGAGCTTCGAGATCAAAGCGCCGTACGGCGGCCTGCATCCTCTAGAGATCATCGGCAGGATCACGGAAGAGGACCTCTCGCTCCTGACCGAGGGCCCGGATGGCGAGTACGTGCTGAAAGCGACGGTGTCGGCGTTTCCGGCGGGCTTTGACATCCAGGCGAAGATGGACAAGCCGCTCACGGAGATCCATGGACCGGTGCCAACTTATAAGGAAAAGCTGCAAAAGGCGATGAACAAGTGAGTGCTTACGCTAACTACGCAGATAGAGGCCAGCTGATGAGGAGACGATAAAGGTTCTTCAAGAGCGTCGGAGCATCCCGCCTCGTCATGCGCGTCAACTGGAGCATCAACGACCATGAAGAGCTTTTCCTCGTGGATGGACATCTCTACGAAGGCGACGAGGACGCCGCTGCAGACGAGACCATCGACATCAACGAGGTGCAGCTGCGCGTAGAACGGCAGGTGATCCGGCGGCTACCTCGAACAGGCGCAATGTGCATGCTCACGAAGACGTAAGGAAACAATTGCTCATTCAGGTGCTATAGAACAAGCAACTGAACTGATGGCGCCAACCAGGTACTTATACCGACTGGTCGACATCGCAGACCAACCCGGCTTCGCGGCACGGCTGGGCGGCCTCCTGCACAGGCTCCCCGAGAAGTTTGCGTTCTACAAGGGCAAGCCGGTGTGGGGCAAAGTGGTACTGGAGTACCTAGACGAGATGGCAGCGAAGCATCCCGCACTGGCTAGGAGAGAAGGAGAAGAAGAAGAAAAACAAGTCTGATTACTAAAGTAGGTAGTTGGCCAAAATGATCAGAGCTGCAAGCCTCTTCAAAGCACGCCACTGAGCTAAAACACGGCCCGCTCAAGCAGTTAACGCGTTCCCGCTATAACGCCCGGGGATACGCGCCGATCGCACGCTTTATCCGGCTGCAGGCCGCCGCAACATACTATATCCGTCACGCTACGTTAATAACTCGTCGGCAGGCGGACCGTCGGCGCTCTCAACCACGACGTACCCGCCCACCAGAGCCTGGACTGCTGGCAATGTGATAGCCAGCTATGTGGCATGAGCGTGTATATATATAAAGACGTGCTCGTTGGACATATGCGTGCTCTGCTAAACTGACAAGGCCTGCACTGTGCTCACAAGCAGCTTCTTCTCCTTCGTTCTTTTTTGTTTACCGTAGCAATGCGTCTCTCAACCACCGTCACGAGCTCGCTGGGTCTTCTGGCCGGACACGCTCTCGCGCAGGCCCAGCAGGGCGCGTGGGCGCAATGTACGCTCCTCCACTTTTCCTACACGCACTGCTATAAGCCTAGGTACAAGCACTAACGCAGCGCAGGCGGCGGCAACAGCTTCTCCGGCGGCACGGCATGCGTGATGGGCTACGCGTGCGTGAAGCTCAGGTAACGACGCCCCAGTGACCCGATCAGACGTCAAAGCAAAGCACTTTACCTACCTATCTAGGCACAGAGCTAACAACCCATGACGCAGTGACTGTACGGCCTCCGCCTCCCAGCCAGCTACCTAGCTAGATAGCTAGCTAGCTACCCACCTAGCCCCAAACCAACAACTGATGTCCCGCGCATAGACTACTCGCAATGCCAGCCCGGCGTAGCCACAGGCTCCGTGTCCGCGTCCTCGGGCATCACAAGCGCCAGCACAGCCCTCAACACGACCGCGCCGACAACGCTCGCCACGACCACGACCCTTTCCACACCCTCCACCCCCACCACCCCCACCACCCCCACCGCCTCGGCCCCCGCGTCCACAAACCCCGGCCCCGGCGCCACGCTGCAGGAGGACTACCTCTGGATCCGGGCGGTCGAGGAGCCGCACTTCCACGCGTACCTGCAGTCCGCGCCGCTGTATGGCGCCGGGCCCGCCGTCATGGCCAACTACACCACTGCGGGCCAGTTCAATGTCGTCGATGGGCAGCTGGTGCAGCTTGTTGGGGAGGGGGCGGGCGGGGAAGTGCTGTATGGCGTTGTTGCGGAGGAGAAGAGCAAGAATGATCGTGAGTGGTTGCTTTTTTCTTTGTCTTGTCTTTTCCTTTTTCGTTTTGCCCCTTTGGGAAGGGGTACAGGGGCACGCTAACGCTGCAGCAGAAGCTCTGGCCGTCACGTTCAGCGCGGAGAAAAACACCTACGGCACTTTTGGGTGGCAGGGCGATGGCCTGACGTGGTCGGCTGAGGGCGTGAGCCGCCCGAATGCTATCGCGTGGTATGTGTGCGAGGAGCAGCATTTGTACATCAACCTTGGCAACTATCTGTACAATACCCCGGATGGGTGTGCGGACGAGACGGTATGTGTACCCCACTGTTTCCTGCGCTTTGGTAATGGGTTTGGAAGAGGGTTTGGGTGCTTGTTGGACTGACTTGATTTGCGTTTCTAGATTCATTACTACAATGATGCGCATGCTAGTAGTTAGAGTTGCCGGGATGGCGAGGTTTGATGTCTGGGAGGTGTAGGGCAGAAAAGTAGCAGCAGAAAATATTGGTTGTGATTTGGTCATGAATATAAATTTGCTTACATAGCTCTTCCATGGCGTCAGATTGGATAGGCAGTGCTTCAAACATCACTCCCACATCCAAACCTTCCAGGCCCCTACGGAGCCTTCTGTTTCCTCAAGTCATTCACAACCATATACCTCCCAATGCCGATCCAGCCCCACCTAAACCACCTCATCTGGCTAACATGCGCCTGCGTCATAGCATTCTGGCCGGTCCTCACAGCCCCAGGTCCGCTCACAAACATCAACGGGGTAGGAAACGCGCCCACCTCCTTCCTGCGCCTCATCGTATCCAGCACCGTCCAGGGCGTGTCCAACAAGCTCGCATACTTGCGCAGGATGCCGACCGACGTGAGCGTGTACAGCTTGACGGGGCACTCCCAGCCGGCGTGGCGGTGCATGAGGGCCTTGAGGAAGGCCTGCGCGCCGTGGAACAAGGAGCGGTGGTTCGGGTGGCCCGAGACGCCGTGCGCGTCGAAGGTGATGATGGTGTCGATGGTCGCGCGCGGCGCCTCCGTCGAGGGTACTGACGCCATCTTGGGCGCAAACGCTTTGGTGAGGAGGTTGGAGATCAGTCGCGGGTTCCAGGTCACGCCCATAGAGTCCGGGAAATTGCTGCATTTTTGTATTGTTGTTAGTGCTTTGCTGGAGAATGAGGGAGAATGGCTTGAGTACCTGTCTTCAATGACGAGAACATCCTCGCTGCTCCGCAGACCTAGCAGTACCCCGCTCTTTAACAACTCTTGCTTCCGTGTTTCGCCCAGGCCGTCCGCATCACCTGTGTGTTGTTTAGCTTCCAGATTTCCTTGAAGCCATTGCTTCGAGAGCAACTAACCACTAGAGAGACACAGGATCTTGAGATGGTTGCCCAGCTCCGGCCTCGTCAGGGCCTGTAGCGTAGGCGAAAAGAACATGGCCTCGTCATCCGGATGCGCAATCAGCAGCACAATGCTCTTCCCCTGAAGCGTCGGCATCGACTTGGCCAGTTGCGCCGTGTAGAGCCAGATGCCGACCATCAGCACCGGCATCAAGGCCGCCGTGAGCCAGTTGACGGCGTACATGTCGACTAACTGTCCGTCTGCGACCAAAAGAATTTAATACCAGCGCTCAATGGCCGTCGAAGAGGCGTCACCGCATTGTTTTGGGTGCGGAGAGAAGGCGGAGGCCGACGACGACGACTCGTGCTGGACCCTGACCCAAATGACGACTGAGATCAGCACAGCTCCAGCCGCAAGCAACCACGACCACCAAAATCTCAACCGCGCCGCCCACACCACCACACACTCTCTCCTCTCAATTCCCCTCCAAATGGCCGACACGAACACCGGTCCGCGCAACCGGCGCGAGCGCCGCGCCGCCGCCCGCGAAGCCGGCGACCACCCCAGCAGTGCCAGCGGTACCACCACCGCCCTAACCACGCAACGCACACCGAGCGACATCCCGCTGGCGCAGCCCGACCGCTCCGGCCCCAAGGGCAAGACGCTGTACGACCTAGCGGAGGAGCGCATGGCCGAGCTGCAGAAGCAAGGGCAGCCGTTTGCGAAAGCGCCAGCCGGCTCCGACGACGAGGACTTTGGCCCCAAGGCCGAGGCGCTGCTGTGGGCTTTCAGCTTGACCATGGTCCATTTGACCCTCGATGTCTTGGTCCATAATCAGTACCGCGAGGAGATTGCTTGGGCTGAGGTCTGGAAGCGCACTGCCGTCGTGTTGCCCTCCATGTGGCTCATAATTTACCTCTTCCATACTAAGACGGCCTTGAAGTTCACCTTGTTCAGGCAATTGGTCTATCTGGGCATCGCCTGTGCCGGAGGTTGCTACTGCGTCTATGTGGGCAACACATTTGGCTACTTTGCTGTCATGAAGCAGACACCCCCGGTCGGCACGCTGTGGATTTGGAGTGTGGTGGAGATGCAGAAGTGGTATGCTCTGACGAGCATAATTGTGGTTGGTTTATATACATTATGGAATGGCTACGGGTTTTTCTAGGGTATCCTGTAGTAGACGGTTCAAAATATGGCATGGAAAATCGGTGGAGGTACGAAATATGCAAACGAGGACAAAGCAGCGTCAATTTGAGGACAGTAAGTTTTCTGAACATTTTTATTGTACGTTAATGTCGCTAACATTTGTCATTAAGATATGGCGACTAATAAACAATCTCGCTCCGTTGAGATGACTGCGTTACGACTTGTTCTTCATTTCGCGGAGCGCCGCCATGACGCTGACCGGGTCATTCTGGCCTACGGCCTTTTGAATCTCGGGGTCATCGACCCTCATAAAAACGTTATGTTGCTATAAGCTCATTAGTCTCAGCACGGTCTCAGAGCTTGTTGGACATTACCTTTTCGTCGCCGATGGTGAACTGGCCCTGCGTTTGCTTGTTCTTTTGGGCAAAATCTTCGAGTCTCGAAATGGCGGCCGATTGGAGAACCTTCTTGCCAAAAGCAACGTTGCCCTTGGTATACTCGTGGCCGGGCTAGATAAAGTCAGCTAACTGGCAAAGACACAGGCAAAGTATAGCCGACGTACGTAGACCTTGGTATCATCGGGGAGTGCAGCAAGAGTCGAGTTCAGCGCCTCGTGCATCTCGTCCGCATTGCCTTCAAAAAAGCGTCCACAGCCTAGACAACCCAGTATCAGCCTTGCTCGCCACGATTGTTCAGAGGCACATCATACCGCCAATGAAAAGCGTATCTCCGGTAAATACCGCTTTGTCGTTTCCGTCTTCGAAGAAGTAGCAGATGCTATCCTGGGTATGGCATGGCGTATGCAATGCAGTGACCTTGATATTGCCGACCGTAAAGGTATCCTTGTGTGCTGGTGTCTGGGTCTTATGGGCACAGTCCTTGCCACCAATTATGGGCAGCTTGTAGTGCTCCAAAATCTTGCTGTTGCCGCCGGCGTGGTCCCAGTGATGGTGTGTGTTGATGATGGAGTTGAGGTTGATAGCGCCGCTGGAGGTCCGTTCATTGAGAACAGGCAGGACTCTGGATTATCGCATGGTCGAATCAGCCTGCTTCCGTCCATGTTGCTTGGGGTTGCGCGAGAATGCTTACTCAGGCGGGTTTGCGGGGTCGATAATGACAGCATCCTTGGTCTTTTCGTCGCTCACAAGGTAGGCATAGTTGTTGCCGCTCCCCTCCCCTGGAAGAGATTAGAGATTTGGCACCTTGATGGTAGCGTAGCAGCAGAGATTGTCACTCACACATCGGAATCGACTGGACATGCATGGCGCGTGCGGTTGAAAGCTAACACCAGTCAGGCAGGCTTCTACCGTTTTCCCTCGGTTGGGGGCTTACTCTCGAATTAAGTCGTATGGCAGATTGGGGTGGCGCTCTCTTCAGAACAGTGGCAAGAAGACTCATGAGGAGCAGAAGTAGGAGTGTTGGTGCGGAGAACATGCGGCGCGTCCGGAATCAGAGCACTGAGACGTCACCGCGGAATTGAGGCCATAGCTCCGAGGTGCACGTGATCTGGCAGACAAAGTTGGATCAGTATCTTGCGATTGGCCGACCACTTCAAGCTCAGCCTCGCACGAACAACAAGTCCTGCTCAAATCCTTTTCATTCGGCGCCAGCAGCTCCAGCACTACTTTGCCATGTCGATTCCGGCTCTTGCCCTCCCAGGCCAGCCTTTGGGCCCCGCCGACAAGTACGCGCCCGGCCAAGGCACCCACATCCAGCACAACGCCCTTCACGCCTCGATCCTCGGCCCTGTCCTCGAGGCCAAGCCCACCAAGCGCGCTGCCGCTCCCGGCGCTACTACCACGTCCTCTCTTCCCGCACTCTCCGTCTCCCGCCCTACCGCAAACGGGAGCTCTGCATATGCCAGCTTCGGCGCCGCCAGCATCCTGCCCGAAGTCGACTCAGTCGTGATGGCGCGTGTGACTCGCCTGACGCAGAGGCAAGCCACCGTGGAGATTCTGGTAGTCGGAGAGACCGTGTGCCGGGAGGGCTTCCAGGGCATCATCAGGCGTGAGGATGTGCGCGCCACCGAAAAGGACCGCGTCAAGATCGGAGATATGTTCAGGGTTGGAGACATTGTGCGCGGAATCATCATCTCTCTGGGCGACCAGTCGAGCTACTACATGTCGACGGCCACGAATGAGATGGGCGTCGTGATGGCGACGAGCGAAGCCGGAAACCAAATGTACCCGATCAGTTGGAAGGAGTTCAGAGATTCCAAGACCGGGGCGACGGAGAGCAGGAAGGTCGCGAAGCCTTTCTGAGCAGTTTCTTTTTGGATGGATGGGCTTGGGGAAATCGTTGCGAGCCTGTCCTGAGTTTTTTCAAAAGCTGCTTTGGGTATGGATCATATTCGCTACCGGCGCGCGCTTCTTGGCTGACCAGCATTAGCTCTCATGATTTCCGAGGCTATCAGCAGTCGGCATGGCACGTTTGCTGTTCAGAAGAAAAGGAAAAAAAGCATTTGACAGGAGCAAAAACATCATCTTTTTCTACGCCGTCCTCTTTCCGTACAGGCAGGCGTAGGAAACGAAATACTTCAACAAAACTTTGATACAGACACCACGAATAACGGTGTCGACGCTATACACGATCTACCAAGAATCGCCCCAGGCGTCACTGCTGATTTTAAGCGATCTACCAAGAACCGCCCCAAAGTCGCAGCTGACGTTATACACGATCTACCAAGAATCGCCCCAAACGTCAACTTTGACACTATACACCAAATACCAAGAATCGCCCCAGACGTCTTAGGACGTAGGGTTTATATACACCGACACCGGTTTTATCGGAAAAGACACCAAAAAAAAAAAAAAAAGAAAAAAAGAAAAGAAATCCCCCAGTCCAGGAAAAAAGAAAAGGAAAAAAGAAAAAGAAAAAATTGGACAAAGGGGGGTTTTCCGACACATACACAGTAACTACCCACCCTGATCCGCCGAGAGGATATTACCAGAGGAAACGAAACACGTCGTGGCCAAGGCCCGGCTACTATAAAAGGACAAATGAAAACTCGCATGTTGCATTGCATGCATTCAATGGCATCTTCAACAACCTGGAAAAATGGCTTCGTGTACTTTCTATATACAATCTTTTTGCACGGAACCCCCAATGCAGGCAGTTTGTTGGCCACATGTTTGTTTCGGCTCTGCACTCAATCTCCGTCGATAGTTGGCATGCGAAGGATGGATAATCAGGGACTTTGGAATCTTTCCAGCCAAAACACAAAGATTCTTATTTTTATACAAGAAAACAAAGGTCCCGTTCCAATGCCATTTCCTCCATGTCGACTTCGGAGCATGGTTCTTCTCTTCGGCAATGCAAGGTCTTAGTTATCATCCTCACGTCACCTCTTGGCTGAGATCCGACCATTGCTTGATTGATTGGATGCAGCTGCGGCAGCCTCTGACGTGTTTGATCATGGGTGACAGCCATAATCCACTTGAACCGGGTGTAGTAGTAGTCCTTGCCTGAGATACTACCTATCATTTCCTTGACCTCCAAATAATCTCCGCTATCAATCTCATGCGCTTTTTTTTTTTTTT